>NW_027737061.1:0-4795 GCF_054177405.1 Leptonychotes weddellii | reverse complement strand
GATACTAGGTCCTCTTTGCTCTCACGATATTGATTTCTGCAGCTTTTATATCTGCAAAATGAGGTTTCTGCAACTGGCTCACACTACTCCATGCCAACTGTTATCATCTCTTCTCAGCTCCACATTCAGTGACATGAAATCAGCCATGATGGGGGTACTTACATCACAGAACAGATACATCTGTTTATATCTGTTTATCTTTATACATCTTTATCCATTCACCTATGGATGGACACTTGGGTTGCTTCCATATCTTGACTGTGGTGATACTGCTGCAGTAAGCATAGGGGTGCATATATCTTTTTGAATTAGTGTTTTCATGTTCTGTGGGTAAATACCCAGTAATGGAATTACTGGATCATATGGTAATTTTATTTGTAATTTTTTAAAAAAGATTTTATTTATTTATTTGACAGAGAGAGACAGCGAGAGAGGGAACACAAGCAGGGGGAGTGGGAGAGGGGGAAGCAGGCTTCCCACGGAGCAGGGAGCCCGATATGGGGCTCAATCCCAGGACCCTGGGATCATGACCCGAGCCGAAGGCAGACGCTTAAAGACTGAGCCACCCAGGTGCCCCTATTTGTAATTTTTTGAGGAACCTCCATACTGTTTTCCACAGTGGCTGCACCAGTTTGCATTGCCACCAACAGTGTACTAGGGTTCATTTTTCTTCACATCCTCACCAAGAATTGTTATTTCTTGTCTTTGATTTTAGCCATTCTGACAGATGTAAGGTGATATCTCATTGTGGTTTTGATCTGCATTTCCCTGATGATGAGTGATGTTGAGCATCTTTTCATATGTCTTTTGGCCATCTGGATATCCTCTTTGGAAAAATGTCTACTCAGGTCCTCTGCCCATTTTAGTTGGATTATGTGTTTTTCTGGTGTTGGGTTGTATAAGTTCTTTATATATTTTGGGTATTAATCCCTTATGGATATATCATTTGCAAACATCTCCCATTCAGTAGGCTGCCTTAATGTTTTGTTGACAGTTTCCTTTGGTTGCCTTGTTGTTTTGCTGATGGTTTCCTTTGCTGTGCAAAAGCTTTTTATTTTGGTGTAGTCCCAGTACTTTGATTTTGCTTTTGTTTCTCTTGCCTGAGGAGGCATATCTAGAAAAATGTTTCTGTAGCCGATGTCAAAGAAATTACTGCCTATGTTTTCTTCTAGGAGTTTGATGGTTTCAAGTCTCACATTTAGGTTTTTAACCCATTTTGAGTTTATATTTGTGTATGGGGTATGGAAATAGTCTAGTTTCATTCTTTTGCATGTAGCCATCCAGTTTTCCAACACCATTTGTTGAAGAGACTGTCTTTTTCCCCTTGTATATTCTTGGCTCCTTTGTCATAGATTAATTGACCATATCATTAGTCAACAACTATTTACTCAGTACCACCTATGTGCCAGGGACTGGTCTAGACAGTGGTGATGGAAGAATGGACAAGACCATCCTTTATCTCATGTAATGTTGAGAAATTCCTTGGAGGCTAAATATAGAATTTTGATAGTCTATAACCAAGAGGATTATCAAAAGTAGTATGGTAGAAACATGATCATAGTTTTTCAGAAAAAAGTATTTTACAAAACTACTTGCAGTGTGTTCTCGCTAGTTGAAACTTGAACTTCTGGAAAAACCTGTGCCATTCCCAGTTAACACTTGTAGAAAGTAAAACAATAGGCATAAAAAAAGATTTGTGTATAATATCCCATTTTAAAGAATTGATTTCACATCTGTCATCTCATTTGTTCCTTCTGTCTACCCCACGAGGCCAGGTATTATTAGTATTATTTCCATTTTACAGATGAGGCTTAGAGACTAAGTGACTTGCTGATAAGCATACAGTTTTAAGTGTCTGAGCCAGGATTTGAACCCAAATATTCTGTCACTCCTGGTCTTCTACTATTTTTTTTTTTATAGTCTTTAGCCTCTACAGAGTCAAAGCCTCCAGAAACAATCTTCCTGTGCATATTTTTTCCTATTTCATTTCCTGTTCCATTATTCCAACACTAGATGCAATGAAACACCAAAAAGATTATTATGGGCATAGATTTCTGAAAATCTTTTCAACTGTCAGTTTTGATTTAAATTAAAAACAGCATTGTGGAAACCAAATGAGCACATCACAAGGCTGGATCCCAATTGCCTTGCAAATGCTGATTCCTTGACTTCCAGTGGGGTTATATGCATGCTGTTTTATAACATTTCTGGATTGGTCTGTGTGAGTCTGCCAAAAGCCCTTGTTGGCATTCGTTTTTCTCACCCTGAAGATCCCCCATATTGATTTAATAGATCTTTCAGAAAGGTGACTGCTTTCAAAGGCTACAGCAATATTTATCTTTCATGGACTGTAAGAGTGGCATTTCCCTAGAGAGGAGCTATACTGATTATTTATTAGAGTTTTATCCCAGTGGTGCTTAGGTAGGGTGAATCAGGGTTTAGATACTCATTTTGAATGTTTGAAAGGCAGCAGCAACCCGCTCATAAATTCTTCTTGCTGATACAATGGCTGCATTAAATGGCACTGAGACATCTAGGCAATTGTATAACAGTTCCATCAAAGAGGTCTTTTGGCACCACAAACATAAGACCATCTATAACAAATATTCTCTGCATGGCTCCAGTGGAAACTATGGGGAGCCATTCCACACCACTTAGATGCATGATCGTGTTGAATTCTCATAACAATTTTATGAGAGAACTGTATTGTAAACATGTGACTCTTGCTAAACACACCCTCCACCTTTGCACAAGCTAGTTCATATTCTGGAAATGACTTAATCCACTTTGTCTGTCTACTGAACTCTATTTCAATTTTGAAAAACATTTTAAGTGTCCACTACTCTGTGACACTTTCCCTTATTATACTGACGTTCTTCTCATACTATAGAGGGCCAACATTGTGCCTACTCTTGTGCTAAGCATTTGGGATAGGATAGAACAGTGGAGCAGACAAACAAGAGTCCTTCCCTTATTGAGATTTTTTTTTTTAAGTGAGGAGAGATAGACAATAAACCAAACAAAGAATACAAGAATTTCAGATTGTGATATGTGCCATGAAGAAAAGAAGACAGGGTGATGTGATAGAGAATGAGATGGAGGGTGGGGGTTGGGTGGTGAGGGAAGACTTCCCTGCCTCCATCTCTTCACCTTTCACTTATATTGTTACATTCACTGTACTGTACTAGATCTGTTGGTTTCCTTGTCTTCTCTCCCTAAGAGTGTAGACTTTTTGGCCAAATAGGTCCTTCCCATTTGGGAAGCTTCCCATCTCTGAATCTGCTGGTATAGAGGAAGCACTTCAAAGTATTTGTTGAAATGACTTGAAGAAATTCAGTCCCTGAATAATTAAGTGACTTGCCTCAAGTTATACCACTGGAAATGTATAAATTAGGATTTGAAACTTTCATGTGGTTTCAGTCCATTGGCCTCCTTGCTGTTCCTTGAGCAGATCATGCATGTTCCCATCTCAGGATCTTGCTCTACCTGTTTTCTCTGCCTACAATGTCCTTTCCCAATTGTTCTTTCCCCAAGTATCTCCTTGACAAAAGCCCTTGTGTCCTACATGTCCCCACTCATATATCACCTTCTCAATGAGGACTACCCTGTCCTCCCTATTTAAATTTCCAACCTGGCCCCTCAATATTCCTGATCTCTCTTATCAGTCTGGCATTTTTTCCCCATGGCACTTATCATCTTCTACCAAATATTAGGTGGCTGCCTTGTTTATTATATTTATTGTTTATTCTTTTTCCCTAGCTAAAAGATAACTTCTAAAAGGGTAAAAGGGTAAGATATTGTTCTATTTTGTTCACTATTATATCTTAAGGTCCTAGAACAGTGCCTGGAACATAATAGTTATCCAATAACTATTTGTTGAATGATTTTTGAGTAAAATTCATGTTTCATCAGATATTGCTCCTATTTATTGAAAATATCTCTTATAACTAATTACCACTGGATCCTTTGATGCTGTCCTGCCTGTGCCAAGTATAGCATAGTGCTGAGGCTTGGGTGAATAACAGGAAACATGGCACATCCTTAGGCTAAAACACAGCTTCATTCGCCTTTGCTGGATGTCTCTCCACTTGATCATCAGGATAAGGGTCATATATCTGACCAACTTCTGTCTCCTGAGCTCCTATTACTTTGCTAAGCACACAGAAAAGATGTGTTCAGGAAGTGTTTGGTGAATGGTCTTACATACAACCAGCAATTAAGCATTTGTTGGGTTCTCTTCTAATATCTTCCAGAGTTTTTCCTCTAAAAGAACAGCAGTACATGATTCTCCAACTGGCTCATGAATTTGATCTGGGCTACTTTCCATGAGACATGGGGAAATAATAGTAGTGATGGGCTCTCTTTAAAATGACCCTTTCTCCGCCTTTTAATTTTGCTTTTCCATTTATCCATGGAAGTCCTGCATCTGAGAGCAAAGCAGCTACCAGGATAGGCTCTCTCACACTTGGCAAGCAAAGCCATCTTCCACAGCCAAATTGTATTTAAATAAATAGACCCTGACTTCTTAGCTCTTTGATTACAACTTCATTTGTTTTGCAGGGTGTTGTTAGAGGTCAACCAAATTTTATTTAAATACTACTGCAGCATAAACATTACTTCAAAATGAAATTTTGAAATATTAAGCATATTCATTACCATGCTAATGGACACCAAAAGAAAGCTGGGGTGGCAATCCTTATATTAGACAAATTAGATTTTAAACCAAAGACTGTAATAAGAGATGAGGAAGGACACTATAGCCTACTTAAAGGGTCTATCCAACAAGAAGATCTAA
>NW_027737060.1:0-309 GCF_054177405.1 Leptonychotes weddellii | reverse complement strand
TCTAGTCTTAAGACTTTGTTAGTATGCCTCAGCCTTTCTGAGTGTGCTAATCTTTCAGATGAAAGGAAAATATAAAATTTAATAAAAATAAAGTATTGCTGGGTTTCCAGTTTATTCATCTATTTCTAATGTTCATTAAACATATTTCTGTCAAGAAATCTTTTTTTTTTAAAGATTGTATTTGTTTGAGAGAGAGAGATAGCATGAGCAGGGGGAGTGGCAGGCAGAGAGAGAAGTAGGCTCCCCGCTGAGCAAGGAGCCCAATATGGGAATCAATCCCAGGACCCCGAGATCAGGACCTGAGCCAAT
>NW_027737059.1:0-309 GCF_054177405.1 Leptonychotes weddellii | reverse complement strand
GGAGGCAAATGGGCACCTCACTGCTTCACGGGGACAGTTTCAGCTTGGGAGATGGATGCTGGTGATGGTTACACAACTTCATGCCACCAAATTGTGTGCTTAAAAATAGTTTAGGGGTGACTGGGTGATAGACACTGGGGAGGGTATGTGCTCTGGTAAGCGCTGTGAATTGTGCAAGACTGTTGAATCTCAGATCTGTCCCTCTGAAACAAATAATGCAATATATGTTAAGAAAAAAAAAAAAGAAGAGGGTAGCAGGAGGGGAAGAATGAAGGGGGGGAAATCGGAGGGGGAGACGAACCATGAGAG
>NW_027737058.1:0-309 GCF_054177405.1 Leptonychotes weddellii | reverse complement strand
TGAAATTGGGGCTGACAGTGGCCATCTCAGTGAAATACATAAGGATTTTGTTTGAGGGTGTGAAAATTAGAGCTCCATAGAAGTATGTAAAGGAGAGAGAGGCAGAAAGAGGCAGCTGGGGAGAAAGAAGTTTCTCCCATACCAAATCTGATTAGATACAAACTCATAGTGGCTCCATTTTCCTAGGAAACTGAGCTGAGCCTATAGGCTTGAATTACTAGAGTTCTGGCTAATACAACATTTGCTATATTATCATTAAATTATAGACTATTTGGATTTCACTAGTTTTCCAATAGTATCATTTTCTAT
>NW_027737057.1:0-309 GCF_054177405.1 Leptonychotes weddellii | reverse complement strand
AGACTATTGCTAAGTCTACTTCCTAAAGGTAAGCTGCATTCAACTTTGATGTCTTTAAATTACTCCAGTGTCCACAGATACCAAGTCTCTGCCCTAAAACGTGCCCATATAACTTACTTACGGATAAAGATTCCTTCTGCCCATAGGGACCTTAGCATGGCAACTCAGTATCACACAATGTGATGCTATTCAAAAGTGGGGGGAGGGGGAGGAAAACCAGTACAACCACACATAAGGAAAATGTCAGGAAATTTGGAAGGGAAGAGGTAAGAGAAAAAACTTAACAAAAAAAATCCCAATGGAATTTTT
>NW_027737056.1:0-309 GCF_054177405.1 Leptonychotes weddellii | reverse complement strand
AACACCTTTCTGCATGACTCCATCCAGAACGTGTCTGATACCTGTCTTTTGCCCAACATACGCTGCAAGGCTAATCGGCATAACTGGAATCGCCAGAATAACTGCCACCAGAGTGCAAATCCTATTCGCATGACTTACTGCAATCTCACTGGAGGGACATATCCCGACTGCCGCTACAGTACCACTCCCCAGTACCAACTCTACACTGTTGCCTGTAACCCCCCTGAGCCAGGCGACCCTCCCTATCTTCTGGTTCCTGTGCACTTAGATCAAGACTAAGGTTTCTGTGACTTTCCCTATCACTTGGTG
>NW_027737055.1:0-309 GCF_054177405.1 Leptonychotes weddellii | reverse complement strand
TGTCACCTTATATAATTCCTGCCTTACTCTGTTATGTACAGTTTTACACACATTTCAAGAGGTTCATTATATTCCCTGAGGCCTATTCATGGCTCTGCTCCAAAGGAAGGTTGAGAAGCTTATATTCATCAAGAGTCCCCACTTACTGTGTTGTGGCCACCAATGGTGTAGTGCTGCCCTTCCTCCTGGCAGGGGACAGTGACCTCTGATCTAAATAGAATATCAGTTCCTCTCTTCAAGTCCAACGTAAGTCTGAACTGAGATGTTATCTCAGAGAAGTTGTGAGAGAGCGCTCATTCTCTCATCTAT
>NW_027737054.1:0-309 GCF_054177405.1 Leptonychotes weddellii | reverse complement strand
TCCTTGGAAAGATGGGTGGTGCTTGCTGGGAGAGAAAAACAGTAGTCCCTGCCAAAATCCCAGCAGACACATCTTCCCTATTTCCTTTATGGTACAAAAGGCTTAATCCAGGGGGGAAAGGGCATCAATGTTCTCAGCATATCTCTGCAACTTTTCTGTAAATTTAAAATGATTCACCCTGAAAGATTATTTGTATATATATAAAAAGGCTTTCCTTGGGGCGCCTGGGTGGCTCAGTTGGTTAAGCGACTGCCTTCGGCTCAGGTCATGATCCTGGAGTCCCGGGATCGAGTCCCGCATCGGGCTCCC
>NW_027737053.1:0-309 GCF_054177405.1 Leptonychotes weddellii | reverse complement strand
CCCCCGGTGCAGAGCACCCCAGAAAACCTCAGCTCCTGATCCATCTCCACTCCAGCCACCCTCTGCAGAGAGCCTTGTGCCACAAGGTGTATCCACTTCAGCTTCACCTCACCGACATGGGTGCCCTCGGTGTGAAGATACATACACCCCAACATTTATTGTAGCATGACTTTCAATAGCCAAGATATGGAAACAACCCCGGTGTCCATCCAGTAATGAATGGATGAAGGCTGCCCTTCAGCCTAACCACCACCTCTCTGCATGCCTAGTCAGAAGACCCCAACTGTACCCCATGACCCCACACTCTGT
>NW_027737052.1:0-309 GCF_054177405.1 Leptonychotes weddellii | reverse complement strand
AAGAAGTTCAAGTTTATGAGTATTAAGTACGCTTGGTAAACTAATAGACTGAAGACAATCAAATTTATATTTGGAAAAGAGATGGAGAGATGGATGGAATTACTACTGTTAAGGTAAACCTTCATCTATCATGGAACACTCCATCAAAAACTAATGATGTAATGTATGGTGATTAACATAACAATAAAAAATTTTTAAAGAAGAATATAAGATCAGGGCACCTGGGTGGCTCAGTTGTTAAGCGTCTGCCTTCGGCTCAGGTCATGATCCCAGGGTGCTGGGATCGAGCCCCACATCGGGCTCCTGGCT
>NW_027737051.1:0-309 GCF_054177405.1 Leptonychotes weddellii | reverse complement strand
AGCATGTCTGTCCTATGGGTTCCAAGACGAGCGGCATCAGCTAGGTGGTTGGATGGCAGCCTCAGGATCCTGGGGGCTTGGGTCATAATCGTTACCCATCCTCAGAGCGGTTAATCCATTTTATCTTCCTGCACTTCAACCTGCCTTTCAGAAAGTATCCAAGACATCCTGAGTAAAGAGCAGGAAGAGTTAATGAACACTTGTGGCCTTCAAGAGAAGCTCAGGAACCCCACGGTCACCCTTTGGCACTGCTGCTTTTCTCAGGTACTGGGAATTCGCCTGTCAGTTCTGCTTCCTCTGAGGTGGGAA
>NW_027737050.1:0-4795 GCF_054177405.1 Leptonychotes weddellii | reverse complement strand
CAACAACCACTCCGTTAACAGAATCATCTATCAGTAAAGCCACGGGTTTTCTCTGCTCTACAGACATGGACAGTGACAGAAACGCACACCATTGCTCGAGGAGCCGATCGCTAGGTTGGACTACTGAGTCACTCTTCCAGTGAGATTACTAAGTCAAGGATTGCTGGGAGCAGGAGGTCTCTTACCTGAAAACCTTTAAAAGAACATTTTAAAATTGCCTTTTAGCCGAGTGATGCACAGAATCCGGAAAATATGGGCCCCATTTGTTACTAAAATACGGGCCTGTCGCTATCCACCAAGTGCAGGGTTAAAGTGCTCGTTCCCACATTCCCGAGCACACACTCGGGACCGCCGCGCCGCGCTCACCTTCTCTCTGGGTTTGATGTATTTGTGCAGCAGCCCGCACAGCTCCAGGTAGCTTCCATACCACTCGAAAGCTCTCCTTCCTCGCTGCTGGAAGAACTTCTCCCAATAGTCCGCGGAGCCAAACTCCTTGCAGCTTTTGGGTAAGAGGTTCATACTGTCACTGTCCGAGCGGCGCCTTCAAGACCCTCCTACTCGCCCTCCGAGGTACCATCGGTTAGGCTTCCACACACGCTGGCGTCGGGCCCCTGCAGTGGAATTCTTCCCACGACCAATAACCACGCTGATTTATCCCCCGCTCAAAACCCAAAGGGATGACGCTTACACGCCAGCCCCACGCGCGAGACGCTGAACCCAAGAGACGCTCACCCGTCCTCCCGGCTCACAGTCCCTGCCGCACGTGCGGAAGCCCTCACACTCCCTCAGAGCGGGGTTTCCGAACCCGCAATCATATCCGGGTGCCAGGCGTCGCGATTGGTCGGCCACGCAGACCCTCCCAGCGTCTCATTGGTCACCGCTTGTCGCTCCTGGCACCTCATTGGCCGAGACGCGCTCGCCACACGCAGGCGGAGTCGTCGCGGCGGCGGAGCGTTCCCCTGCGTGCGACAAAGGGGGCGGGGCCACGGGCCTGAGTCCGGGCGGAAGAGGCCCCGCTGCCTCGTCTGCAGATTGCCTCCGAGCGCCGCGCGAGGGCAGCGCTACCCGGTCGGAGCTTTTCCTCCGCGGCGGAGGCCGCCCCAGCCTCCTGAGATCTGTGTTCGCTTTCGGTCCGAGCGGGCCTCGTGGCCACTTCTCATCTTGAAGGGCCGAGCGCGGCCGGCGGGGCACGCGGGGAGGACGAGGCCCCGGAAAAGAAAAACCAGCAGAAGGACGTGAGGCAAGGAATGAGTAGAGCCGGTCCTTAGCAAAAGAAAGCCATCTTAGCCAGGTTATCTTCTGCATCTCCCGCCCCACCCTCCCTTAGTTTAACCACTTGACTTGGATAATTGAGGTTTATTTTGGAGAAAACTGGCACTGGGCGGTATTTTTTCTGCACCAAAATGCAGGATTCCACTATTAATGTAGTGACGTGAAAATTCACAAGAGGAATAGCAACCACGTATACAGAGGTGCCCCCTCACCTGCTTCTCCCCCCAAAGCACAACATGCAGATTTCAAACTCCTTTTGACAATCAGCCTCCTTAGGTTGTCATTCCGGTGTCATCTATCAGTAGCTGCTACTGCTTACTTGATGTGTTTAATGAGCAAACTGTACTTTCCGATGCCCGTCTTATCCTAATACCCTAAGGAAGTTCCTGTGACCGGCACATGTGCCAAATATGAGCATCGCTGGGCTTTTCACAACACTATGAATTGCGGAGGGAATGTACAGACCGAGCAGGGCACATGTGCGTGGAATGGGCATCTATAGTCTGGGCTATTGTAGACCTCACGAGCAGAGGTAGCCAAAAGCACTATTAATCGTTGAAGTGGACTTAAACTTTGGTTTAAGAGAGTAGTTCTCAAATTTTGGCATGCATCAGAATCACTTGGAAGACTTACTAAAACAGATTGCTGAGCCCCACTTCCAGAGTTTCTCATTGATCAGGACTATCCTGAGGTCTAAGGATTTGCATTTCCAGCAAGAGTGATGCCAATGATTGGTCCAGGACCACACTTAGAGAACTACTGTTTCAAAATATAAGAGAAAAGTCACAATGAATTTAGTTCCCACTCCACAACTTTGACAGGTTACTCTAAAAGCCCTCTACAAGCGACATCAAAGAAAATCTATCCTCATGTACCACCTGTTGAGTTCATATTGTTTCCTTTCAACAAAGGAACTGGAAGGAGCCTCTGACGTGGCTTCAGCTACTACATCATGTGGAGTTCCTAATGAGTGAGATATGGGTCCTTTCAGAAAACGCTGATTGAGAGCTGAGGACACTGCTTTTGCCTGAAGTGCTTCACAGTACCAAAAGTAAAAACATTTAAACAACAAACAAAAACACACAGCCTCTGCCCTCTCTGCTGAGGATTTATGAAATTCATCAAACATTTAAATTGCCTAGGATGAACCAATCTTTGTGGTAAAACTAAGGATACCGTGGTAAGCAAGGCAGTCACCTGGTAGACACACATCAAACAATTACAAAAATAATCTGTATGAGGGTTGTGGTGAATGCTGTGAAGGAGAAGTATAAGGTTCTATAACAGCAGATACCTTCCAGACCTCTTCTGCTCTGGAGGTGACCAGAGAAGGCTTTCCTGGGAAGGGACAAAAAGTTTCTATAATCGGTCAGTTTTGGTAAACACTGCACATCTGAACTTGTTCTAGTAGTATCAGCATGACATAGGTAAGAACCAAGCATTTCACCCTCTGAAGATCTCTTCAGAACCTTTGGCTCCTGCTTTTCCCTCTGTCTCTATTGTCCTTTCTCTTAATGAATTGATATTGGAGAGATAGTAGAAGTGATTTCTGTCATTGCCCAGGCACCAGCCCCTTATTTAACGCCTTTATTTTTGCACTGTGTTTCAGACTAAGAGGATAAGTAATTTATCTATTGTCGCCTGTGTCTGCTCCCTTCTTACAGCCTAAGGAAGCAGTAACAACCACAGAACACTAAGCTAAAAGTTGCTACAGGTTTCCTAAAATGTATGAACCACTCTTGCAGAAATAATTTACATATAGCATTAGACTCTGTCTTTTAAAATACTTACATTTGAAACGTAGTGCTTTTGACTATAAAATATAATTAAGCAGTATCATTAGTATAGTTAGTTTAAGCTAATTAGGTATGAAAATGATTTGTGTTTTAGGGGCACCTGGGTGGCTCAGTCGTTAAGCGTCTGCCTTTGGCTCGGGTCATGATCCCAGGGTCCTGGGATCAAGCCCCACACTGGGCTCCTTGCCCAATGGGAAACCTGCTTTTCCCTCTCCCACTCTCCCTGCTTGTGTTCTCTGTCTCTCACTGTCTCTCTTTCTCTTCTCTCTGTCAAACATACATAAAATCTTAAAAAAAAAAATGGTTTCTGTTTTATTAGGATCTCCAGAGTGGGGACCAGTGTGCTTTATAATGCAAAGTGAGTGTAGATATGGCCATTCAATGTCATGGGTTTTTTTCCCTAAAAATATAAATCCAGACCTCTAAATATATAATTTGCAACTACCAGTCTTACTTAATTTAAACATAAGGTTTTAGGAACAACATTCAATTAATTGATTTTGCTAAAATAATTGCAAAATGAGGCATAATAAAAGCATTTCCTGAGTATGGGGGACAGAGAATAGGATAGAGCTTGTGACAGAATAACATTTCCCCATAGATGTGTATGTCCTAATTCCCAGAATTTGTGAATAAATTAGGCTACATGGAAAGGGGAATTAAGTTTACTAAGCATCTGAATTAAACCGGGAGTCTAATCTAGATTATCCAGGCAGGCCCAATGTAATCACAAGAATCCTTAAAAGTCCTTAAAAGTGGAAGAGGGAGGCAGAAGAGGGAGAACCAGAGAGGTAGCATGAGAAGGATCGGTGCAGCGTCGCCGGCTTTGAAGATGGAGGAGGGGGCTGGGAGCCAAGGAAAGGGCCTGCCGGCCTATGAAAGCTGAAAAAGCCAAGGAAAAGTATTGTCCCTTAGAGCCTCCAGAAGGAACTCAGCCCAGTACACACCTTGATTTTAGTCCTGTAGGACCCCATCAGGCTTCTGACCTCCAGACCTGGAAGACAATAAATTTGTGTTAAGTTATTGAGGTTCTGGTAACTTGCTACAGTAGCAGGAAATACTACAGAGCATAGTCAGGAGAGGGTATGTGTGGTCGGGCAGAAGGTTACGCTGGGAAGAATGCAGCAGAAGATAAAACTGGGAACTGAGGTGAACGGCACTTCAGTTTTGAGAAGTCTTCCATTCTGAGCATTTAGATTAAAGCTGTCAGGCCTTAAGAAGCCAAGGGACAACTAGGGTCATGACAGAAAGAACTGATAGGAGAGAAGTTTTCAGGAAGAACAGAAGCATCTGATGTCTGATCCTGTCTAGGGAATAAAAGACCCGAGGACTCAAAATGGCATCCACATTGGCCTCTGGATGACTGGGGAAATTGCCTATACAAAGGAACAGGGAAGGAGAAAGGAGGTCATTTGTAGAACTGTTGCTTGAGAGGAATTTAGAGGCCCTCATGCTAGCCACAGCTGGCTACAAGCCAGTCTCCCCGCCCTGCAGGCCTGTCCCAGGGCTCATACCCTTCCAAGTGGACTTAGTGGTCCAGGCCATGAAAATACTTCATGCGTGGGGTGTAAAGCTGTTTAAAGGGAATCTCTCCTTGGTGTCCAGGGAGTGGCTCATCCAGTGCTGGAAGTAATTTCAGACTGGAAGTCTTTGCAAATGACTTTGTTTTCCACATTTGAGAAGTTAAGAATTGAATGTCTCCTGTGTCTTAGAAGAATGGAAGGCAG
>NW_027737049.1:0-309 GCF_054177405.1 Leptonychotes weddellii | reverse complement strand
CCCCCCGAGACTGCACTGCGGGGCAAAGTGCTGAAAGAGAGCTGTGTGCAGCGAGCCCCAGGAGCTGGGGCCAAGGACAGTCAGGGTGGGCTTTCCTGAGGAGGGGAGCATTGTTCTGAAGGAGGGTAGGACTCTGGCAGGTCAGGAAGCCTGGGCGGGGGTTGCGGGTGGGAGGAGGGCTCTCCAGCAGAGGAAAGCAGCCAGTCCTTTGGGGGGGCCCACTGGTGATGCTTTATCCTTTATCCTTTACCCCAGAGAGTGATAGAGGCCACAGCATCAGGGGAAGAACCTGGGAGGGAGTAACCTTGA
>NW_027737048.1:0-309 GCF_054177405.1 Leptonychotes weddellii | reverse complement strand
GAGCCTGGAAGTTGAAGCCCACACCAGCAGAGGGCTTTTCCTAGAACTGGAAACATAGTCCAGAGAAATCCAGCATTTATCCTGTTGAACTTTAAAACTATTACTATTTCCTCTCCATTCTCCCTATTTCCAACCAGAATCTCTATGTCCATTATGCTGTGCCTCTCCCACCACTGTGTGCTGGAGTGCTGGGGTAGGTAGCTTGTCTCTTTGGATCCCTGGGTCCATGGGTGGAGGGGACACAGACGCTGGGGCTGCAGTTCAAGGACAGCCCCCAGGAGCCTCTTCTGCACCACATTTAGACGGTTT
>NW_027737047.1:0-309 GCF_054177405.1 Leptonychotes weddellii | reverse complement strand
AAAAAGAAAGAAAAAAAGAAAAGCAGATTTCTTGGTAGGAAATGATACCAGCCTTAGATACATCAATGAGAAATCCTGTGAAACTGATACTCCTTTTTATTTTGTTGGTAATGAAAGTTCCTACTTACATTTTAAAGTTCCACTAAATGTCACCTCTCTGATATCCCTGAATATTTTGTTTGTATATCTATGCGTTTGCTATGCTGTAACATACTCTAGGTCATTCCTAGCTTTGTAACTCTCTCAAGGTGACTCTGAAGGAGTATCCAAATAATTAAGATCAGAGCCCCTGATACTGGCCTATTTGTA
>NW_027737046.1:0-309 GCF_054177405.1 Leptonychotes weddellii | reverse complement strand
TATCAAGCATCTTTTCCAACCACAACAGTATGAAACTAGAGATCAATCACAAGAAAATAACCTGGAAAAAACACAAACACATAGAGCCTAAACAATTAGCTACTAAACAACCAACGAGTCAACAAAGAAATCAAAGAGGAAATAAAAAATACCTGGAGACAAATGAAAATGGAAACACCATGGTTCAAAATCTTTGGGACACTGCAAAAGCAGTTTTAAAAGGGAAGTTTATAGCAATTCAGACCTATCTCAAGAAACAAGAAAAATCTCAATCTAAACTGACACCTAAAGGAGCTAGAAAAAGTAGAG
>NW_027737045.1:0-309 GCF_054177405.1 Leptonychotes weddellii | reverse complement strand
AGACACAAGAAATGGGTGATGCTGCCCCAGGTGAGGAATTCGTGGAGGATAAGAAACAATTTCCTCCTTGCATTTGTAAAGAAGACTTTTCAGAGGTCCTGCATCTAAACAGAATCTGTCATAGTAGTGACCCCTTTCTTTTTTACAGGGATTTGTTCTTATCTCCCCAAAACATACACTACAAAGCTCTCAAAGCCTCCACAGCACCCCGACTCTGCACCGCAGGAAGGGATAAACAACAGCTATTTGTTGAAGAACTGCAAGCTTGAATTTTGGGTTGCAAAGCCATTTGTATAATGAGAGCTACTA
>NW_027737044.1:0-309 GCF_054177405.1 Leptonychotes weddellii | reverse complement strand
AGGCTGAGGAGAGGGCAGTGAAGACCAGTGACTCCATCCGCAGAGGACAAGGGAGAGTAGCTACAGGAAAGGCAGAAGGGAAGGTCAGCTTGGCAGGAGTCAGAGGGACATGAGGACCACAGGGGCAAGGCTCTGCAGGGACACGGTGTCACGAGTCTGAAATCAGGAGGGGTAACCTAGTGAAAGGGACAATGGCAAACACCAAAAGGACAAGATTAGGGCCAAAGATACTGTCATAGTGCCTTGTGTCATAAAGGGTGGGGGGCGGGAGGGGTGTGAGGGTGGGGTGTGAAGAGAGCAATGCTCTAG
>NW_027737043.1:0-309 GCF_054177405.1 Leptonychotes weddellii | reverse complement strand
CCTCTCAGGAATTCAGCTGGATAGGGATCAAACCATTCTGAACACCTACAAACTCAACAGGAGATCGAAGAAAGGAATAGCAACAACTCTCTGAACAGAAAAGCGACCACTTTCTGGAAGGTAGGACGTGCGGAGAAGTGAATCCGAGGCGATATTCGGGAGGATAGACGGCGGGGGAGGGGCCTCCGTTGGCCGCTTCTGGCAAGTGATAGAACCACGGAGCACAAAATCGGAACTTTTAAAAGTCTGCTCCGCTGAGGGACGTCACTCCGGTGGCTAAGCGGGGGGTGGAACCCTCCGGGACAGTGT
>NW_027737042.1:0-309 GCF_054177405.1 Leptonychotes weddellii | reverse complement strand
GACTCTTAACTATACAGAACAAACTGATGGTTACCAGAGGGCAGGTGTGTGGGGTGATGGGTGAAATAGATGAAGGGAATTAAGAGTACACTTGCCATGATGAGCACTTTGTAATATATGGAATTATTGAATCACTATATTGTATACATAAAACTAAGATAACACTGTATGTTAACTACACAGGAATGAAAACTTAAAAAAAAAGATAAAGGGGGTGCCTGGGTGGCTCATTCCGTTAAGCGTCTGCCTTCAGCTCAGGTCATGATCTCAGGGTCCTGGGATAGAGTCCCGCATCGGGCTCTCTGTGGA
>NW_027737041.1:0-309 GCF_054177405.1 Leptonychotes weddellii | reverse complement strand
GAGCCTGGAAGTTGAAGCCCACACCAGCAGAGGGCTTTTCCTAGAACTGGAAACATAGTCCAGAGAAATCCAGCATTTATCCTGTTGAACTTTAAAACTATTACTATTTACTCTCCATTCTCCCTATTTCCAACCAGAATCTCTATGTCCATTATGCTGTGCCTCTCCCACCACTGTGTGCTGGAGTGCTGGGGTAGGTAGCTTGTCTCTTTGGATCCCTGGGTCCATGGGTGGAGGGGACACAGACGCTGGGGCTGCAGTTCAAGGACAGCCCCCAGGAGCCTCTTCTGCACCACATTTAGACGGTTT
>NW_027737040.1:0-309 GCF_054177405.1 Leptonychotes weddellii | reverse complement strand
AAAAAGAAAGAAAGAAAGAAAAGCAGATTTCTTGGTAGGAAATGATACCAGCCTTAGATACATCAATGAGAAATCCTGTGAAACTAATACTCCTTTTTATTTTGTTGGTCATGAAAGTTCCTACTTACATTTTAAAGTTCCACTAAATGTCACCTCTCTGATATCCCTGAATATTTTGTTTGTATATCTATGCGTTTGCTATGCTGTAACATACTCTAGGTCATTCCTAGCTTTGTAACTCTCTCAAGGTGACTCTGAAGGAGTATCCAAATAATTAAGATCAGAGCCCCTGATACTGGCCTATTTGTA
>NW_027737039.1:0-4796 GCF_054177405.1 Leptonychotes weddellii | reverse complement strand
TCCTGCTACCTTCTTCTTCTTCTTTTTTTTTTTCTTAACATATATTGCATTATTTGTTTCAGAGGTACAGATCTGAGATTCAACAGTCTTGCACAATTCACAGCGCTTACCAGAGCACATACCCTCCCCAGTGTCTATCACCCAGTCACCCCATCCCTCCCACCCCACCCCCACTCCAGCAACCCTCAGTTTGTTTCCTACAATTAAGATTAATTGTTAATCTTCTTGAGGGCGGTGATCATGTCTTCTCCATCCTTCTACTCTAGTGCTCAGTACAGAGCCCAGCATAGTCATGAACTCATCCATTCATACATTCAACACAAGCCTGCAATGCCTGCCCCGTGAGAGAAACAGGGAATGTAACATCGGGGAGAGCAGACCCAGCCCATCCCTAGAGGTCACAGCTCCGGCGGGGGAGCAAACACGAACCAGGTCTTCGCGAGAAGGTAGGTAAGATGACCTCGGGCCAAATGCAGCTCTATGAGTTCCCATTATCACAGAAGACAGTGTGATCAAGAGCTCCAGGAGAAATCTGCCTGGTGGCCTAAGAATGTAAAGTAGAATGGTTCGACCCAGTTTTGCAGACTCAGAGCAGGCTTCCCTAAGAGAGTGCATGGTGTGCACCAGACCCCTGCAAGGCGAAGAGGAACCAGCCAGGTAAAGCAGGTGGAGCATGCTGGGGGCAGAGGGAAAGGAGGTGGGAGGGAAGGCCAGTGCAGGGGGCGGGGAGAGCAGGGGAGCCTGGTGTGGAAGGCTGGAGGGGTGTCCCGGCTGGAGGCGGCCTGGCTTTGGTGGAAAGATTGTGAATGTGTGGGATTCTTCCAAGAACGGGGCAGAGGAGGAGGTAGGAATGGGTATGGGAGGACATCCCCATTGAAGAGGATCCCACTGGCTATGGTGCGGAGAATGGATTTGAGGGGCCAGAGGGGGTGAGAGGAAACCCCGTTAGAAGGTTCCCGTCTGTACAAGAAGTCTTGGTAGCGCAAGTGTGCTGGGAGGGGGAATGGCATGAAGGGGGAGCCCCAGAAGGGACCTGGGGAAATGCGCACCTAACACGAATGTCCGTTTAAATAAGTGCGCTGTGGGTTATTTTCTGAGGCTCCTTTCAGTTACAGTTCCAGCGAGACTTAAACGGATGAGGAGAAAGGCACGAACGGTGAACGAGTTTGGCCAATTTAAACAGGCTTCTTTAGGGGTGCCTGGGTGGCTCAGTCGTTAAGCGTCTGCCTTCGGCTCAGGTCATGATCCCAGGGTCCTGGGATCGAGCCCCGCATCGGGCTCCCTGCTCCGCGGGAAGCCTGCTTCTCCCTCTCCCGCTCCCCCTGCTTGTGTTCCCTCTCTCACTATCTCTCTCTCTGTCAAATAAATAAATAAAATCTTTAAAAAAATAAAAGATAAAAAAAAAATAAACAGGCTTCTTTATTGCTTTCATATCCTGTTGTGAGTCACTTAAAAAATAAGATGTTGCTTTCAAGGCTTCTCGGAAGGGTGTCAAGACTGGGGATCGGCTTTGGTTGTCCCAGAGGCACGTCCCTGAAGAAGTATGCTGCACAACACGGAATCTCCAAACTCACCCACACTCTTGCTCGCAGGAACGGAAGTAGTGGTTCTGGAGGGGAGAAGGTTCCCAAGCTCTTGCTCAGGGAGCAGAGTCGGAGAAGGCTCACCGCCTCACTTTTAAAAAGGTGTCGTTGGGGGACACCTGGCTGGCTCAGTCGGTAGAGCGCGCGACTCTTGATCTCAGGGTTGTGAGTTCAAGCCTGACATTGGGTGTAGAGATTACTTAAAAATAAAATATTTTTTAAATTTTTGAAAAAAAAAAAGGTATAGTTAGGGTCATGCTAATTCTCCCAGCAAGGAGCCACGCTGAGCCTCTGGGGAGCTCCTCCTCGCCCGGGACTCCTGCACTCGGTCCAAGCCCCCATCACAGGAAAGCAAGCCCAGGCTTTTCCTCCACCCTCAACACCGAGCATCTGCCAGGAAGCCCATCCAGAGTCGGCTGCGCTCGGGCTCCCACACGTGCTCTGCTCTCCCCCTCCCCTTGCAGACGCACCTTTGCCCTTAAAAGTCACCCTGCGCTCTAGACACCCCCTTCAGCAGCCCTGGCCTTTTTCTGGGCCTAATGAAAGATAACCAAGAAATAAAACACAAGAAGAAAAAGAGGCCTGCCCATCCCAGAAGCAGTAATTAGAATTTTGCACACAAAGATCCACACGGAGTTCTCAGGAGGCAACCACCCATGGAGGGAAATGAAGGAGGAAAACCTCCCAGTAAACAGAACGCAACATGAAAGCCTCATTTTTTTTCCCCTTCTGGAGTGGATTCCCTCGGGAAAGAGCCGTAATTAATTGTGGTCAACGTCAAGGCCCAGGGAGACGCCGATAGCAGTGGCCTCGGCGGGCAGCCTGCCGTGAATTGACCAGAGCTGCTCACGTCCAGGCTAGCTCGGTTTGGGGGGCTGCAGTCTCACCCAAATGCACCATTTAGGAGATGCACAATGTAAGCTGGCAAGCTGGACAGCCGTCCACAAAGACCCAACCGCGGGCTTGTCTGTGCAGCCCTTTCCTCCCCTGGGCCGTGGGCTGTGGGCTCTGTGAAGGCCCAGAAGGCACGAATGGGGACGGGATTCGTTTCCTGGAGCTGCCCTAACAAGGCACAAACGGGGGGCCTTAGAAAGAACAGCAGGGCGCTCTCTCCCAGCTCTGGAAGCCAGAGGTCCGAAGTCAGGGTGTGGGCAGAACCGCGTTCCCTCTGACTCTAGGGAGGAAACCTGTCTTGCCTGTCCAGCCTCCGGTGGCTGCCTCGGTCCCTGGCGTTCCTTGGCTTGTGGGCACATGGCTCCCATCCCTGCCTCCGTCTTCACGTGGCTGTCTTCCCTCTGTGTGTCTGTGTTGTCACACGGACTTCTAAGGACACTAGGCACTGGCCTCCAGCCCATGCTACTCCAGTAGGACCTCATCGCATGCTGATTGCCTCTGCAAAGACCCTCTTTCCAAATAAGGTCCCAGCTGCAGCTGCTGGGGGTCAGCCCCATGTATCGTATGCCCGGCCAATGAAACCTTATGAACCAAGACAACCAGCTGTGTGTCTAGCCTCCTCCTTTAACTCGTATAAACAAGTTTTTTAAAAAGCCAAGTTTGGATTAAAATGTTTTAACTTCAAGTTCTACACCAGCAATTGGACAGTGTTGATGGGCTGAGGAACAGCCTTGGGTCCCCGACCACCTCATCTCTTGCCCCCACTCCCCCCACCCCCATTCCATCCCATGCACAAGCGTCCCCCCCAACACAGGTGCAAATGTCCTGGTGCACACAGGCAAGATTTTTAGGCAATGGTTGAGAAACAGCCGGCCCGACCCGAGGCTACCCCTCAGACCTAGTGGCAACACAGAAGCGTCCAGGTCCGAACTCAGGAGGGCGACCCAGGAACAGGCTCCCGAGGTGAATGACAATGGGAAAAGGCAGAATCTAGGTATGTGGGCACCTGCATGGCCCCCTCGAGGCAGGGGATACGCTGGGAAATGTCACAAGTATGTGGTCCCCAACCATCGATGGGCAGTGTCTCCACTCCTTGCAGCAACTGTAACAGGTTAATATAAACTTAGTGGCTTCAAACAACACAGATTTATTATCTCACGGTTACGATGTTGGAAGTCTGCAATGAGTCGGCAGGCAGGGCTGCTTGCCTTCCAGAGGCTCACAGGGAGACTCTTGTTTTCTTCCATTTGGCTTCCGGATGTCGCCTGCGTTCCCTGGTCTGCAGCCCAGCATCACTGTGACCCCTGTTTATGGCATCACGTCCTTCTGGACTCTGGACACCTTCCTCTCTTTTATAGAGACACTTGGGGTAACATTGGGTCCACCTGGATAAGCCAGGCTCACCTCTCATCCTAAGATCCTTCACTTAATCACATCTGCAAAATCCCTTTGGCCATGTAAGGTATCAGAGTCGTAGGTTCCAGGGAATAGGAAGTGGACATCTGCGGGGCCATTGTTGTGCTCGTCATGGGCATTATTATTATTATTTCTTATTCAGCCTGGGGGTTTTGGTGGTGGGAAGAATCGGCAGGTGTAAGGAAGCCCTGTAAGCCCACAGTCTACTCACCGTGTGTCCACCTGCCTATTCCAGCCTGATCCACCCCTCCCCCGCCCCCTGCCCAGCACTGAAGACGGGAGCACGACTGAAGAGCACACCTCGGATACTTGCCCCCCAGCACAAAGGCTGAGCCGGGAAGGATAATGAACCAAGAGCAGGAACCAGCCACAAAGAGAATGCAAACGGCTTTCCTGACCACGCCAACCCAGCCTGCAGGAAGCATTGAGGGGCTCTGTGAATACTATGGAAACAGCAAGTCTCCGTGCTCCCCACAGGCCCACACACATGTGTGAAGACACCCAAGGTCAGGGATGGTTCACCCCAAAGCAGAGATTACCTCGAGCTGGGCACTAGGATGGAGGAGGAGACAGGTGTCAAGGAAATGAAATGTTTTCAGTTTTTACATTAGATTGTATTTGTGCATTCCTTGTTTAGCTAGAATATAGTTAGACAAAAAATGGATCATGTTCTGCCTACGTAAGTTCTCATGATCCTGCTCATCACGAGCCCTCTCCTTAGAGGCACTTAAGTGTTCAGGTCAGCAGTTCAGGGTGGATATCTGAAATCCTGAATGCATATTTCTTTTTGTATCTCCTATAATTCAGATTTTTCAGAAACTTATTAAAAATGGCCTTTTGCCTCCTTTGAACAAAATGTTTTACCCCAAACCAGCTGTCCTGGAGGAACTATTTATGGGTGGT
>NW_027737038.1:0-309 GCF_054177405.1 Leptonychotes weddellii | reverse complement strand
CATAACCTTAAAACCATGTAGTAAATTATTCATTTAATATGAAAACTCTATTCCATATATTTATCTTTTTGCTTTATTCATATAGATACGTACATATAACAGAAGAATAAAACTTAACTATTGTTTTCGTTGAATTCGATTTTTCTAATTTACATTTGCAGGAAATTCCTTTTAACAAGTGTTAGTGTTACATGTAATATCTATTTATGTATCTATCATTGATCTTTCTATCAATCTTCTGTCTGTTGAAACATTCAATGTCTTCAGATAATTTTTAAAATGAGGAGAGACATAATGTATCCTTTTTTT
>NW_027737037.1:0-309 GCF_054177405.1 Leptonychotes weddellii | reverse complement strand
CTCAGTTTTTTAAATAGGTAAAAAATTGGTTCAGCATTTCTCCAAAGAAGATACGCAAATGGTCAATAAACACATGAAAAGATGCTCAACATTATGAGTCAGTGGGGAAATGCAAATCAAAACCAAAATAAGATACCACTTCATATTCTCAGAATGGTTATAATTTAAAAAAAAAAGAAAGAAAGAAAAGAAAAGCTAACAAATTCTAGTGCGGATGTGGAGAGATTGGACCCTGATACATTACTGGTAAGGGTGTCAAATGGAGCAACCACTATGGAAGGGAGTCTGGCAGTTCCTCAAAAAGTTAGA
>NW_027737036.1:0-309 GCF_054177405.1 Leptonychotes weddellii | reverse complement strand
AATAGAAAACCTGAACAGACCTATAGCCACTAAGGAAATTGAAGCAGCCATCAAAAATCTTCCAACAAATAAAAGCCCAGGGCCAGATGGCTTCCCAGGGGAATTCTACCAAACATTTAATTCTTCTGAAACTGTTCCAAAAATATAAATGGAAGGAAAACTTCCAAACTCATATTATGAGGCCAGCATTACCTTGATCCCCAAACCAGACAAAGACGCCATCAAAAAGGAGAATTACAGACCAATATCCATGATGAACATGGATGCAAATATTCTCACCAAAATACTAGCCAATAGGATCCAACAGTA
>NW_027737035.1:0-309 GCF_054177405.1 Leptonychotes weddellii | reverse complement strand
AAAGAAGTCACTGATGAAGCACTTGCTCAAATCAGTAGTTTAATTCAGATTAATGAATCTATGAAGAAGTCACAAATTAAACGGGATATGAAATAGAAGGCATCGGGCGCCTGGGTGGCTCAGTTGGTTAAGCGACTGCCTTCGGCTCAGCTCGTGATCCTGGAGTCCCGGGATCGAGTCCCGCATCGGGCTCCCTGCTTGGCGGGGAGTCTGCTTCTCCCTCTGACCCTCCTCCCTCTCATGCTCTCTGTCTCTCATTCTCTCTGTCTCAAATAAATAAATAAAATCTTTAAAAAAAAAAAAAAGAAA
>NW_027737034.1:0-309 GCF_054177405.1 Leptonychotes weddellii | reverse complement strand
CAGTTCTCACCATCATAGTTAAGAAATGAAAGCCCTACAAAAATCTACAATTAAAGCTTATCCTAAAGAGGGCAATTAGGATAAGAACTGCTCAACAAATTGCATGATATAAGGCAGAGGTTCTCAAACATTTAGCCACATGTTAGCTGACTATTCGTTAATATAGAAATTTTAAAATACAGGTTCTTTTTTTTTTTTTTTAAAGATTTTATTTATTTATTTGAGAGAGAGAGAATGAGAGACAGAGAGCATGAGAGGGAGGAGGGTCAGAGGGAGAAGCAGACTCCCTGCTGAGCAGGGAGCCCGATG
>NW_027737033.1:0-309 GCF_054177405.1 Leptonychotes weddellii | reverse complement strand
TGCCGGGTACACTGAAAACGCAGTCTGCGTTCAACAGGGAGACGGCTCCCAGGCACGTTGGGTAGACTCCAGGACCAGAGCATGTGCAGAAGCGGGGATTGCTGCAGGGACTCAGCCAGAGCCCACTGAGGGTCCCTCACTGGCACCCAGACCAGAGATGACCCAGTGTGACTGGGAGCAACAGGCAGTCCCCGAAGGTGGGGTGGGGTACCATGGGACCACCTGAGGAGACTAGCAGGAGCTTGGAGCCCTAATTAAATCTCCTGGTTGTCAGGTTGGAGCCCCCTGCCCCCAGCTCCCCAAGGAACA
>NW_027737032.1:0-309 GCF_054177405.1 Leptonychotes weddellii | reverse complement strand
AGGAGAGACACAGAGACAGAGAGAGACACAGAGAGGAGGCAGGGAGAGCGAGAGTGACGTGGCTAGAGACGGAGGGGGAGGCGGGGAGGGGCAGGGACAGATGAAGAGCGGGGAGGAGGCCGGCAGGGAGGGGGTAGTCAGGGACTTGGCCTTGGGGGCGGGAAGAACTAGGAGGAAGTGGACGCAGGGACAGGGACAAAGGCCGTGGGAGTGAAAGGCAAGGATGAGAGAGACAGTCTTTGCAAGGGGGTGAGCGTGGGCGGGATGGGCTGCATTTCTGGGGGGCCCGGGAGTCCTTGGGACGGGAAG
>NW_027737031.1:0-309 GCF_054177405.1 Leptonychotes weddellii | reverse complement strand
GCATCGGGCTCCCTGCTCAGTGGGAAGCCTGCTTCTCCCTCTCCCTCTGCCTGCCTTTCTGCCTACTTGTTCTCTCTCTCTCTCTGTCAAATAAATGAATAAAATCTTTTAAAAAAAAAAATCTGTCACTTTCAATGACAATGAAAATTACATTTAAGAAGTCATGCAGCTTTTGGCTTTGCAAGATGCGGTTTCCTCCATCTCATATAAAATGAATCTGTGAAAGCAATCAAGGAATGTCAAATGCCCACTGATGAAATAAGAAGGTTACTTAAGAATTATTAGTTGGTTTTGTTTTGTTAGGTATTC
>NW_027737030.1:0-309 GCF_054177405.1 Leptonychotes weddellii | reverse complement strand
AAATGTTCCTCAAGTGGTTTACATTCACATTGGGTTTGAGAATTGCTGGAATACAGAATTTGAAGATCTGAAAGAAAATTACAGATGATGCAGGATAATTGTATATATGAATTTGAGTGATTTATATTGTATTATATAGGACATCTGGAGTCCATAAAATACAAAAATAACATTATAAAATTGTGCACCTTTTTTTTTTTTAAAGATTTTATTTATTTATTTGACAGGGAGAGACACAGCGAGAGAGGGAACAAAAGCAGGGGGAATGGGAGAGGGAGAAACAGTCTTCCCGCGGAGCAGGGAGCCCAA
>NW_027737029.1:0-309 GCF_054177405.1 Leptonychotes weddellii | reverse complement strand
GACTCGATCCCAGGACCCTGGGATCATGACCTGAGCTGAAGGCAGTCGCTCAACCAACTGAGCCACCCAGGCGCCCAGCAAATAGGTTTTGAAATGGAAGTAACTTGCTTCGATTTGTAAGGAAGATGGACGGGCCACATGTCTCCAAGGCTGTGTAACTGGTTCAAGACAGTGTTAGTGTGACCAACCCCTTGCAGAAGAATACAGATTGTTTAGGCAATGCAATTACGTAGCAGAAGACATCCTTCATTTTCTGCAAGACACATTACAGAGAGACTGTGTGACCAGCACATTAATTTTCAAATCTTA
>NW_027737028.1:0-4796 GCF_054177405.1 Leptonychotes weddellii | reverse complement strand
GGAAAGAACTCAAATACATGGAGGCTAAAGAGCATCCTACTAAAGAATGAATGGGTCAACCAGGAAATTACAGAAGAATTTTAAAAAGTCATGGAAACAAATGAAAATGAAAACATAGCTGTTCAAAATCTTTGGGATGCAGCAAAGGCAGTCCTAAGAGGAAAGTATATAGCAATACAAGCCTTTCTCAAGAAACAAGAAAGGTCTCAAATACACAACCTAACCCTACACCTAAAGAAGATGGAGAAAGAACAGCAAATAAAGCCTAAATCCAGCAGGAGAAGAGACATAATAAAGACCAGAGCAGAAATCAATGAAATAGAAACCAAAAGAAAAGTAGAACAGATAATGAAAGAATTAATAAGATTGATAAACCCCTGGCCAGACTTATCAAAAAGAAAAGAGAAATGACCCAAATAAATAAAATCATGAATGAAAAAGGAGAGATCACAACCAACACCAAAGAAATACAAACAATTATAAGAACATATTATGAGCAACTATATGTCAAAAATTAGACAATCTGGAAGAAATGGATGCATTCCTAGAGATGTATAAACTACCAAAACTGAACCAGGAAGAAATAGAAAACCTGAACAGACCTATAACCACTAAGGAAATTGAAGCAGTCATCAAAAATCTCCCAACAAACAAGAGCCCAGGGCCAGATGGTTTCCCAGGGGAATTCTACCAAACATTTAAAGAATTAATACCCATTCTTCTGAAGCTGTTTCAAAAAATCAAAATGGAAGGAAAACTTCCAAACTCTTTATGAGGCCAACATTACCTTGATCCCAAAACCAGACAAAGACCCCATCAAAAAGGAGAATTACAGACCAATATCCCTG
Organism: Leptonychotes weddellii; assembly: GCF_054177405.1. Lineage (NCBI taxonomy): Eukaryota > Metazoa > Chordata > Mammalia > Carnivora > Phocidae > Leptonychotes > Leptonychotes weddellii. The sequence continues at coordinate 3,948 of NW_027737028.1, read as the reverse complement.
ATGAACATGGATGCAAAAATTCTCACCAAAATACTAGCCAATAGGATCCAACAGTATGTTAAAAGGATTATTTACCATGACCATGTGGGATCTATACCTGGGCTTCAAGGGTGGTTCAACATCCACAAATCAATCAATGTGATACACTACATAAATAAAAGAAAGGATAAGAACCATATGATCCTCTCAATAGATACAGAAAAAGCATTTGACAAGTTACAGCATCTTTCTTGATTAAAACTCTTCACAGTGTAGGTATAGAGGGTACATACCTCAATATCATAAAAGCCATCTATGAAAAACCCACAGCAAATATCATTCTTAATGGGGAAAAACTGAGAGCTTTTCCCCTAAGGTCAGGAACATGCAGGGATGTCCACTATTACCACTGCTGTTCAACATAGTACTAGAAGTCCTAGCCACAGCAATCAGACAACAAAAAGAAATAAAAGGCATCCGAATCTTTCATATAAAAACACACATATACTATTGGTTCTGTTTCTCTGGAGAACCCTCACTAATACAATGACTAACATTATCTATAAATGACAGAAAGATATGAAATGGAAAATAGTTACAAATGTTATTAAATTGTGAAATGATTAATGCATATAAAAGATCTCTTAAACATGAAGTTTTTAACTGACAATCTAGATGAAGAATGAAGATACAACATAATCATCAATTCTAATTTCTGCACCAAATTTTTAAAAATTATAGAAAAAATACGTTTAGAATATAAGTGTTGAATATAAAAAAAAACAAGATGGGATATCACCAGCAGAACAGAAATTTTGAGGACCACCTGAAAGGTGAATTGCAGACATAATCAATTTACCAGAAATGAAAATAAGGAAAGGCATAGCTCCCAAAATATGAGGAAAATCAGGAATGTAAGTTCAAGTAATTTTAATGATTCTCAGGATTCAAAGTGCACAAAATCAGAGAAGGCCCTGAAGAAATTATCTAAAGAGGACTATATATTTTGAAGAGCTGAACATTTTCTCTTCCTTTGCTCAGACTGAACAAGAAGCATCAGGGACACTTATGAGTCTACCAATATGTACATGGGGGTTTAAGAGAAGAGGAAAGTAAAGCTTGAGTCATCCTCAGTTTACAACATATGCTGAAGGTATGGGAGGAAGAGTCAATGAAGAGTGGAAAACAAAGAAAAATGGCTCCTGACAGAAAGGAAATGATTTACAGTACTTCAGAGATAAGGCCCACCTCTTTCTGATAATTGGTGGGAGCATAGGGCAAGATCCTCAGTCCTTCTGTTGGTATTTTCCTGAATACACCCTAAAGTAAAGCTTACCTGTTGCATTCCCCACACAAATACAAACCTCCCAGCCCGTCCAGCCAGTCAGAAAATGGCTATCGGTGATACAGACCTATGTATCCTGAAAGAAGTTGTTTCTTAATAGCCTTACTAATCTACCTAGTCTTTCATCCATACCTCAGTTGGCAAACCAAGTGTCACCACACTTTTGGAGAAAGGTAGTAAACTGAAAGAGAATGAACTAGATAAACAAGATAATCTGTATTTATTATATTTTAAAATGTTTTCTCTAACTTTAAAGGATTTGGTTCAGAAAGTAGAATTGATGATTATAATATATGCATTCTTCATCTAGTCTCTATAAATGTCAATTAATAAAAAGTGAGTACTTTTGCTTCATGTTTAAAATGAGAGAACTTTTACATGCATTAATCATCCCATAACTTTATAACAAGGAAGAACTAACTTTGGAAAAAGACTGGCTAGTGGCTAAAGCCTCCACGCACACAAAGGCACTCCTATCCAGACTTCTTTTTGAGTAGGGTTAATTCTTCACTATACAATATGAAAATTTAGTGTATAGCATTGAATTCAAATTTAGGAAATGATCAGCACATATTCATGTAAAAGCACAGAAATAATTCTGGGAAAATATATTTTAAACTCTAATCTGTAATATACACCAAACTATGAAATAGCAGAGGCCTATTAGGGGACAGGAATGCAAGGAGAGATTCATTATTTGCTCTTTGTGTTTCTAAAGTATTTGGATATTTTTTAACAGGAATCATTTAATAGATATGTGATTTAAATAACTATTTAATGAAATGAGATTACCTCCACTTCTACTAAATAAATATGAACATAATTCTACACAATATTACATTTAAGAGGAGCCACATTTTTAGCCTACTGGAGGTACTAACATGCATCAGTCTGGGTTTACTGCCTTTCCTATTGACCTTTGAAAAAGTAGAGGTTGGAATGAACTGACTACACCTCTATGAATCTATGAGCATTGTTATTATGTATGGAGCCATTTTTTAAATTTCTTTCTTCTTTCTCTTATTCATTATTCATAGTCAAATGGCTCAGGCTTGAGAAGGACAGAGGTAGGCAAAGATTGCACACTGGCCACCCTCAAGGTCTCCTTAATGAACTCCCTTTCTTAAATCTACCTTTTAAACTTAGTGTTTCCCATACTTCCACCCTTGTTCTGCTTCTCTTACCAGGCTGCAAAGCCTCAGAGGGTGAATTCATCTGCCTTAAAGTTGTCTCTCACCATTCATGGTGATTCATGAATTATATTCCCTGTCTACAATTCCATGGACTTCAATTTCTATATTCTGTTTCTTTAATCTCTCTGTAACCCCTTTACTTTGCATTAATCCTATAGTCATTCTTAGTTTAGGTCTTCATCATTTCATTCCTTACTATTATAAATGTCGTTCATTAAGGAATCAGGATGGTAACATAAATAAGTGAAGCAGACAGCTATAAGAATATCAGGAATTGGGGTGCCTAGATGGCTCAGCTGGTTAAGTGCCCGACTCATGATTCCAGCTCAGGTCATGATCCCAGGGTCCTGAGAATGAGCCCCATGTCATCAGGCTCCGTGCTCAGCATGGAGTCTTGAGATTCTCTCTCTCCCTCTTCCTCTACCCCTCCCCGTTTGCATGCTCTCTCTCTCTCTAAAATAAATAAATAAATCTTTAAAAAAATATATCAGGAATAGTGAAAACTATAAGGAACTGGAGAATTTTTATCCCTTTTGAAAGCATTTGCATTCAAGTGTTTTTTGTTTGAACATTTTGTTTTGCATCACTGGGGCTAACTGCTTCTGTGGCCAAATTCTGACCTAGTTTATAAACTGTGTGCATGGTCTCCACACCATGTACCTTACAAGTCTTCTATTTGGCTGCTGAATTATCTGTCTAGAAATTAAAAACTAATGATTTCAGTCGTCTACTCAAAAGTTTTCCAATGATTTAACTCTAGACTAAACTGAAAACTCCTTACCCTGGCACTCAATCCTTTAATTATCTAACTTCTGATTATCTCCAGCTGTATTCCTCAACATTCCCATATCACACTGATCCAGTCATCCTGAAATTCTGTTGAATCATTTTTTTTAAGAGGTATTCAAATAAGTCAATTTTAATAAGATCCTCTACACACACATTTGCTACTGAAAATTGAAACAGCACAAAAAAATTTTATTACAATTTTTGAAAACCACAAAATCTAGCATACACATCTGTCCTAATCATGCTCTAACCAAACCACCCAAAGTTTTCTGTGTATTCCTTCTGCACAAGTTACTTGGCTTCCAATTTTTGAGGTTAGGTCTTGTCTTAATGACTTCAGGCCTCTCAAACACACAGGCAACACTCAAAACCTATTAGTGCTTCCTTAGGTCAAATCAAAAGGTGGACGTGTACTGAAGTCATTCAAATGCAAACTACAGGATTCCTCACAAATTACTGGTATGAAGGTAGGAAAGATACAAAAAAGACTTTATAATATCATAGATTACCAAAATATTATAGTTTGCCCTAACATAGAGCAGCTTTCCCAAGCTGTTGCAAAATGATCCTAAAATCAGTAGTTAAGAAGAAACCATACAAGAATAAAGTTTATGTTTACATTGGCTCTATGTCATAATTATT
>NW_027737027.1:0-309 GCF_054177405.1 Leptonychotes weddellii | reverse complement strand
GGGGCAGGCGAGTGTCTCTGCTCCGTGCGCTGCCGTCTGCCCTTTGTCCGGCTCCACTTTCCAGCCTGTCCATCCCTGTAGCTGGTGAGTGGCCCACCAGGCCCTGCCCAGGAAGCTGGGTTTGCTCTCTGACGGCGCTTTTGCCTGGTTTCTGTTGGGCCTTTGACTCCCTCGTGCCGTGGAGAGTCTTAACCTCACCGCTGCCCTCCGTGCCTGTAGACTTGTTGGAATGAGTACTTCTCTCTCTCCTTACAGGTGTTTTGAGGCCCGTGATCTCTGTTTCACAGTAATGCTGAAAGCTGTGATCAC
>NW_027737026.1:0-309 GCF_054177405.1 Leptonychotes weddellii | reverse complement strand
TAAATTAGAGTCCTCATGACTTGTTGATGGAAATGTAAGAGTGCAGCCACTGGAGAAAACATCTGGCGGGTGGGTGGTTGCTCGGGAAGCCAACAGACAGTTAGCGTATAACCCAGCAATCCCACTTGCAGGCGTACATATCCACGCGAGAAGTGAAAACACAGGTCCACACACGTGCTCGTGCGTGAATATTCACAGCGGCATGATTCACGACAGCCAGAAAGCAGAAACGATGCACGTGCTCCTTGACCGATGGGTGGGGAAGCAACAGGCGGCAAATCCACACAGTGGAATATTATTCAGCCAGAA
>NW_027737025.1:0-309 GCF_054177405.1 Leptonychotes weddellii | reverse complement strand
TGAGTGTGTATGTGTGCATGAATGTGATCATGTGTGTGCATGTGATCATGTGTCTGTGTGTGCGTGTGAACACGTGTGTGATCGTGTGCGCGTGTGCATGTGAGTGCATGGGAACATGTACGTACATGTGTATGTCTCCATGTGAGTGAGTGCATGTGTATGTACATGTGATTGTGTGAGCATTTTGTGCATGTAGTCATGTGTGTGCACGTGGGTGATCATGTATGTGTCTGCATGCGATCGTGTGTGTGCATGTGAATGTGTGTGCATGTGAGTTGAGCATGTATCTGCACGGGGGCATTGTGCATG
>NW_027737024.1:0-309 GCF_054177405.1 Leptonychotes weddellii | reverse complement strand
GACACGCTACGGGCAGCTCAGACTCTAGGGCAGTCACTCCCCAGGAGGTCATCTTGCCTTCAGGTCTTCTGATGCTCCTGCCTGGGCAGCAGCAATGAGGGAGGGTGGTAGGAAGTCTCAGCTGGAGCCATTCTGCTACTTCCAGAGCTTCCTGGCCCAATTGCAATTTCAAGTTCAGCACCGCTCCCCAACTGATGCAGGAGGCCACTGCAGCTCTGGTTGAGTCGCTGGCCCCAGGCCAGCCTGTGTCTGTGCACTTCAGTGCTGGCCGCTCAGGAATAGAGAGGCCAGTCTAGAGATGATACAAGG
>NW_027737023.1:0-309 GCF_054177405.1 Leptonychotes weddellii | reverse complement strand
CAGAAGCATTCACACAAAATTATGTCCATATACCTATACATGAATATGTAAAGGGCCACGTATCTGTGTATACACATCATTTAATACACGTGCACATTTACCCCCAGACCTGTGAAAAATTAAGGGTCTATTTCTGAACATCTCGTCAGATATCTGAAAGGACTGTCTAACTTTTATTATAAAAAATTTAAACAAGTATTACCTTGAAAAAGCAAGAAAAAAAGATACTTGTATTTCAAAGGTGAAATTAGTAAACTGTAAATCCTGCATAACTGAGTACGTTTTCTTCGAGAAAAATGGGGTGCATCC
>NW_027737022.1:0-309 GCF_054177405.1 Leptonychotes weddellii | reverse complement strand
ACCCTCCCCAATGTCTATCACCCAGCCACCCCATCCCCCCACACCCCAACTTTAATGGCTTTCTATTTGTTCCCTCAAAATTTTTTTATAATACTTGTAAATAAAACTTGTAAATAAAAATCCTCACTTTCATTAGATGGGAATCAGCTCCTCTGAAATGTAAATTTTGGGTAATTTGTTTTGTTAAAGGAAAATAGTCTGTGTGTCTATGTAGCTAAGGAGACAAGGCCTCTCTGTCTCTCCCTCTCTCCCTCCTTCCTTCTTTCATTCTTTCTTTTTATCATATTGCTTTCTGGATGTGGGTGAAAA
>NW_027737021.1:0-309 GCF_054177405.1 Leptonychotes weddellii | reverse complement strand
GGAGAGAGAATCCTCAGGCTCATCTGAGGTCTGAGAATCTGCATTTGAAACTTTTTTTTTTTTTTAAGATTTATTTATTTGAGAGAGAGAGAGAGAGCACACGCATGAGCGGGGAGAGGGGCAAAGGGAGAGGGACAGAGAGAATCCTCAAGCTGACTCCCCGCTAAGCACAGAGCCCAACACGGCCTGATCCCAGGACCCTGAGATCATGACCTGAGCCAAATCAAGAGCTGGACGCTTAACCGACAGAGCCACCCAGGCGCCCCCGAACCCATTCTTCAGGTAATTCACATACACACATGTTTGAGA
>NW_027737020.1:0-309 GCF_054177405.1 Leptonychotes weddellii | reverse complement strand
AAATGTTCCTCAAGTGGTTTACATTCACATTGGGTTTGAGAATTGCTGGAATACAGAATTTGAAGATCTGAAAGAAAATTACAGATGATGCAGGATAATTGTATATATGCATTTGAGTGATTTATATTGTATTATATAGGACATCTGGAGTCCATAAAATACAAAAATAACATTATAAAATTGTGCACCTTTTTTTTTTTTAAAGATTTTATTTATTTATTTGACAGGGAGAGACACAGCGAGAGAGGGAACAAAAGCAGGGGGAATGGGAGAGGGAGAAACAGTCTTCCCGCGGAGCAGGGAGCCCAA
>NW_027737019.1:0-309 GCF_054177405.1 Leptonychotes weddellii | reverse complement strand
CCAACCTGATAAAGATGGGGCAGAGGCAGCTGGAAAGAGGAGCCCAGGCTGAGTTTATGAATTGTGCAGAGGGTACAGTTTGGTAGAAGTAAGCTGCAGTGCAGTAGAATTCACTATGTGGGTTATTGGTGACATGACTAGAAAGTAGGTTGAGGCCAGACTGGAAAAAGTTTTGAGTCCTGGGATCCGGAATAAGAACCCTGCTAGGCAGTGGTAACCCATTTTAAGGTGGCAAGGGAATGATGTTATCTGAGTTATGCTCTGAAAAATTAATCTAGTGTTAGTGAGTAGTATGAATCAAGTGGCAGA
>NW_027737018.1:0-309 GCF_054177405.1 Leptonychotes weddellii | reverse complement strand
GAGAAATGTGTTTACACTGTAAGCCCTTGAACAGACAGGAACACAGGCAACAACGTAGGCAACAAAGAGATGGCTCCTGGAGCAACCGACTCTTCCTGTGCTCTATGGGCTCTGGCACTTCCTCTCCTGTTGCCTTCTGCCCTGGCCTTCTCCCTCCTCCCTCCCTGCCCTCCTTTCTGCCTGCCTTCCTTTTTATACTCTCCTTCTTACTTCTGTGACCAGCAAAGTTGATTTCGAAATGCAGAGGGGACCTCCACTTGCCCTTGGTAAAGCACAAGGAACCACTAAAAAGCAGGCCATCTCCTCCTC
>NW_027737017.1:0-4797 GCF_054177405.1 Leptonychotes weddellii | reverse complement strand
GCGCCTGGGTGGCTCAGTTGGTTAAGCGACTGCCTTCGGCTCAGGTCATGATCCTGGAGTCCCTGGATCGAGTCCCGCATCGGGCTCCCTGCTCGGCGGGGAGCCTGCTTCTGCCTCTGACCCTCCCCCCTCTCATGTGCTCTCTCTCTCTCATTCTCTCTGTCTCAAATAAATAAATAAAATCTTAAAAAAAAAAAAAGAATAATGTGCTGAGGGCACCTGGGTGGCTCAGTTGGTTAAGCGACTGCCTTCGGCTCAGGTCTTGATCCTGGAGTACCGGGATCGAGTCCCGCATCAGGCTCCCTGCTCAGGAGGGAGTCTGTTTCTCCCTCTGACCCTCCTCCCTCTCATGCTGTCTCTCATTCTCTCTCTCGCAAATAAATAAAATCTTAAAAAAAAAAAAAATTTGAAAAAAAAAAAGAATAATGTGCTGGTAGGTACCTACAAGAGTAGAATGAAACAGTTCTACTAAGCCTTCCCTGAACCCGCAGAGACTGGGCTAAAATGCTCTCTCCAACCACATATGCATATCACTACTGATGCACATGCAAACCACTCACAGCATAATACTGAAATGACTGGTTTATACGTTTATCTGTAATATGAACTCCTTGAGGACAGGAACAGTGTCCTATTCAAATCTTTAACATCAATATTCAACAGAGTGCCTGACAATGTAGGTAATCCATAAAACTTTTCTCAGCAGTTCAAGTATACTAAAACAATTTAAAAGCTCATAGCCTTAAAAAAAAAAAATCAGCCATGCTACATATTGATCAGACCAGAACAATAAAACACATAATTTAAAATTAAGGTCAATTTCTGGACAGGCAGTAAATTTGAGAAATTAAAATACCAGATATATGTTTAAGACAGACACAGTAACTTCTATCAACCACTGCAGGAACAAGTGATAACTGAAGAAGTGGAAACTGAGACTTCCAATTTTCCAGAGGTAACATCTAAATAAAGGGAAGGAAAAGAGGGAAACTCAGAAACCTGTCAAGGGCACTAGTTCCAGCAATGAAATGCAAAAAGGAAAACATAAATCCATAAAGATGGACAGAAAAAAAACAAAAAGGGACACGCACCAGACATCAAGGATTCTTAGAGCCTGCATGGGAATGGATTTGGGACTCTGGGCCTAATGATAAGCTCATTATCAAAATCACCCGAATAAAAAAGTAGTAGATCAGAGTCAGGGGACAGCAAGTTGGAGGCAGAGACAAGAGACTTTGCAAGGACACCCACGGGGCCCTGACTGTATCACCTCACCCAACCCTCATCCCAACCACCCCCAACACGGAAGAGGCCCTGCCCTAACTGACACTGGATATAATTCAAATACAAGAGCTCATGTGCTTAGACATTCTCTGAAGGAGCAGCGCGGATTGTTCGTTGTAAGTTCCTCTTGATTAGTACTGAAAAACTTAAAAAATAAGAGGGCAAGAGGATTCCAAAACTTGAGCTTTCCAGAGCCAGCAAGATGCTGCTTTGCCTGAATTATCTCAGTAGCTACACACCCCATCAGAGACTGGGGATCAAGGACAGCTCTAATCGGCTGCTTCTATTCCTAGCTGTGTGACTATACTGCTTTTGATAAGCTGTTCTATCTCTGGTTAACTATTTGGAAAATTAATCTAATCTTATTCTGGATGTACGTAAGTGGTCTCATCCTACCTATTTATAGCCCACCTAAAATTCTGCTGAGCTGATAAAACCTAGAAAAAGATAAATCTAACTGCAATACTTAAAAGTGCTTGAAATTTGTACCATAGTGTCCTTATTTATTTCTTTGGCTTATTTTTTTTTAAGATTTTATTTATTTATTTGACAGAGCGAGACACAGCGAGAGAAGGAACACAAGCAGGGAGAGTTGCGGGGGGGAGAAGCAGACTCCCCACAGAGCAGGGAGCCTGATGTGGGACTTGATCCCAGGACCCTGGTATCATGACCTTAGCCGAAGGCAGACGCTTAACAACTGAGCCACCCAGGCGCCCCTCTTTGGCTTATTTATTAAAGGCAATTTGTCTTAACTGGAAAAAAGAGGATATATACTTGTGTATGTAGAACATACACATCTATAATACCATGTTCTGGTCTATTAATCAATATGATGGTGCAAAAAGTAAACATGAGAAAGTAATAAAGGAACAGAAACGGAGAATGTCCAAGACACCAAGAAAGGTCACAGAAATCACAATGTCATCTTCACACCTTGAAAAGTTGTGGGGAAAAAGACATATCACTTAGACTCCAGAACCTTTTTACCTCACAAAATAAGACAATCAAATATTCCATACATTTCTCTGTGTACTTTAACTGCTTTTGGAGTTCAGATAGTGCTTTCTAGAAATTTTCCCCAATGTTATTAATAAGAGAAACTGTAACAGTCTTATAATTAGCACCTCTAATCCTAGCTAATAATTGCTGTAGTACTCTTATTCTTAGGGAGAACAAAAAGTATTTTCATTGCTACCAATTACTGAGAATTTAAATTTACCGTGAGGCACTATATATACATCACAGACAACTTGCTATTTATCTGAAAAAATGCACAAGTCATGGCAATTCTGTAGTGTTGGCATCTTAGCTGAGAATAATGTACCTCATTTACTCCTCAACAATCCTATAAAGTTGACTCTTTTCATGCCATTTTACAGATGAAAAAGTGTTAACAGCTCCAGCAATATGACAGGCTGAATAACCAGAAAACCCTACCACTTCAAATGTACGCTGAACAAAATACAACAAACGTAATTTTAAATGTACAGCTGGATTTCTAGGAAGAAAGCAAATCCCTAGGTACAAAAATCAAAGAAGAAAAAAATCAAACTAAAAGTCAAAGTGGCAATCTTCTGAGGTAAAAAAAAAATACCACGTTAGGGTGACATGGGGTGGGGATAATGAGACTCAACAGGCAAGTAATGACAACATTGATAAGATAAAGGCTAGGGCTTCACTGTCAATGCAGGACAGGAAATAACACTACAGACCTAAGCAAGGGAAGACGTCAGAACTAAGGCTATCACCCACCATAAACGCATGGAGAGCCAGGGCTATCAACAGGTTCACCAGTAGGGAAAGGATGAGCTAGAAAAAAATACCTGCCAGCAAAGAAGATAACAAGCTTCCATCTCAAGATAATTTGAGTTTGGAACTTAACTAACCACTCAGTTAGGAATCCCATGACAAATTCATGTAAGAATTTGGTCCTAAATTTAGCAGGTCCTCTCGAGTGCCTTAAAGAGCAAATTCTCAGCCCAGGCCAATAGGATTCCCAGGTAAAATTCCACTGAAGAAGTGCTGACGTTCCAAAATTCAAATACACAGCAATCTTAATTATGTTTTGTTTCCTTAAGTCAACAGAAAAAACAAACAGAAGAATCCTAACATTTCAGATAAAAGAAAAAATTAGGATAGGACTTGTACAATTAGAATATATAAAATGGGGCGCGTGGGTGGCTCAGTCGTTAAGCGTCTGCCTTCGGCTCAGGTCATGATCCCGGGGTCCTGGGATCGAGCCCCACGTTGGTCTCCCTGCTCTGCAGGAAGCCTGCTTCTCCCTTTCCCTCGCCGGCCGCTCCACCTACTTGTGCTATCTCTCTGTCAAATTAATAAAATCTTAAAAATAAATAAATAAAGACACTAAAGAGAAAGATCTGAAAAATATATACATGTAACTCCTAGCACATGTACCATTCAATAAAAGCACAACTGTCAGGTTATATAGCAGATCAGACAACTACACATAGAAAAGTTTAAAACTGATTTGTGAAGGATTAGAAATTGTGAAGGAGGGGCGCCTGGGTGGCTCAGGCGTTAAGCGTCTGCCTTCGGCTCAGGTCATGATCCCAGCGTCCTGGGATGGAGCCCCACATTGGGCTCCCTGCTCTGCGGAAAGCCTGCTTCTCCCTCTCCACCTCCCCCTGCTTGTGCTCCCTCTCTCGCTGTGTCTCTCTCTGTCAAATAAATAAAATCTTTAAAAAAGAAAGAAAGAAATAAAGAAAGAAATTGTGAAGGATTTAAATCCCTAGCTTCAAGAAACGTATCAGGTTTTTTTTTTAAAGATTTATTTATTTGAGAGAGAGAGAGAGAGCTAGAGCAGGGGGAGGGGCAGAGGGATAGGGAGAAAGAGAAAATCCTCGGGCCAACTCCCTGCTGAGCATGGAGCCCAGTGCAGGGGCTCAATCACAGGACGCTGAGATCATGACCTGAGCTGAAATCAAGAGTCAGACTCTTAACTGACTGAGCCACTCAGACCCCCAAGAAACATATAAGTTCTGAGGAATATATTAAAAATACATAATAGAAGCTACACCTAGACACACTATTGTACAACTGCATAACAGCAAAGACAAAGAGATCTTAAAAGCAACCCGAAGAAAAGAGAGTACCTAAAAAAACCAAACAGCTGGACTGATGGATTTCTCAATACCAATAATCTCAACAAGTTACAAAAAATATTAAAATATGTTCTTAATATAACAAATTTCAAAATTTATAATAAGAAAAAAACAATCATTCCAATCACCTTTGAAATAATAATGCAAGGGTCAAAAGAGAAGTCAAAACAGAAATTAGAAAATATTGGGGCGCCTGGGTGGCTCAGTTGGTTAGGCGACTGCCTTCGGCTCAGGTCATGATCCTGGAGTCCTGGGATCGAGTCCCACATCGGGCTCCCTGCTCGGCAGGGAGTCTGCTTCTCCCTCTGACCCTCCCCCCTCTCGTGTGCTCTCTCTATCTCTCTCATTCTCGCTCTCTCAAATAAATAAATAAAATCTTTAAAAAAAAAAA
>NW_027737016.1:0-309 GCF_054177405.1 Leptonychotes weddellii | reverse complement strand
CCCACTTTTTTTTTTTTAAAGATTTTATTTATTTATTTGACAGAGAGAGACACAGCGAGAGAGGGAACACAAGCAGGGGGAGTGGGAGAGGGAGAAGCAGGGGGAGTGGAAGAGGGAGAAGCAGGGGGAGTGGAAGAGGGAGAAGCAGGGGGAGTGGGAGAGGGAGAAGCAGGGGGAGTGGGAGAGGGAGAAGCAGGCTCCCCGCAGAGCAGGGAGCCCGATGAGGGACGCGATCCCAGGACCGTGGGATCATGACCTGAGCTGAAGGCAGTCGCTTAACCAACTGAGCCACTCAGGCACCCCTTACTT
>NW_027737015.1:0-309 GCF_054177405.1 Leptonychotes weddellii | reverse complement strand
ACTAGGAGACATAGAAAATGAAGGTTAGGGGCAGCACTGTTCATAATAGAAAAAGAAAAAGAATGACTTGATCTACTACATAGCAAGGAAATTATCAAAGACACTCTTCTGCAAAGAATCATAGAATTATCCCTGATTCCTGAGAATACCCAATTTAGAGCAAAGCTCCACTTCCTAGGACCCTCCCCAATATCACCCAGTCAAAGCCCAAATCCTATAATTGATTCTTTCTAACACCCGAGTAAGTCTCTTACTGAGTAAGTTAAGTGTCTCTTACTGAGACACTGCACAGTTTCCCATGGTGTGTAC
>NW_027737014.1:0-309 GCF_054177405.1 Leptonychotes weddellii | reverse complement strand
GGTATGTAGTGGTATCTCATTGTTGTTTCAGTTTGAATTTCCCTGGTGACATATGATGTAGAGCATCTTTTCATATGCTTGTTTGCCACTATATATTTTCTTTGGTGAGGTATCTGTTAAGGTCTTTGGCCCATTTTTTTATTTGGGTTGTTTGTTTCCTTACTGTTGCATTTTAAGAATTCTTTGTATATTTTGGATAATAGTCCTTTATCAGATGTGTCTTTTGCAAGAATTTTCCCCCAGTCTGTGGCTTGTCTTCTAATTCTTTTGACATTGTCTTTTGCAAAGCAGAAGTTTTTAATCTTAATG
>NW_027737013.1:0-309 GCF_054177405.1 Leptonychotes weddellii | reverse complement strand
AGAGAGGGAACACAAACGGGGAGTGGGAGAGGGAGAAGCAGACTCCCCGCCGAGCAAGGAGCCCGATGCGGGACTCGATCCCGGGACTCCAGGATCATGACCTGAGCCGAAGGCAGTCACTTAACCAACTGAGCCACCCAGGCGCCCCACAGATTTTTTTCTACAAAAGCAATTCTCTGATAGGTTCTCCCTTAATTATTTTTTTAAAGATTTTATTTATTTTTTGACACAGAGAGACACAGTGAGAGAAGGAACACAAGCAGGAGAGTGGGAGAGGGAGAAGCAGGCTTCCCGTGGAGCAAGGAGCCC
>NW_027737012.1:0-309 GCF_054177405.1 Leptonychotes weddellii | reverse complement strand
GTGCTCTCTCTCATTCTCTCTCTCTCAATAATAAATAAATAAAATCTTTAAAAAAACAAAACAAAACTCTGGAGCTGATGGGGCGCCTGGGTGGCTCAGTTGGTTAAGCGACTGCCTTCGGCTCAGGTCATGATCCTGGAGTCCCGGGATCGAGTCCCGCGTCGGGCTCCCTGCTCGGCAGGGAGTCTGCTTCTCCCTCCGACCCTCCCCCCTCTCATGTGCTCTCTCTCATTCTCTCTCTCTCAATAATAAATAAATAAAATCTTAAAAAAAAAAAAAGAATGCCCTAGATAGATGATGTGCCAGCAG
>NW_027737011.1:0-309 GCF_054177405.1 Leptonychotes weddellii | reverse complement strand
TATATTTTAGATCAATTAAGAAGAATGAAAAAGAAATATTTTATTTTGCCTTATTTATTCTTTCTCTAGCACTCTTCCTTTATTTATATCTAAGTTTCTTTCTTTCTTTCTTTCTTTCTTTCTTTCTTTCTTTCTTTCTTTCTTTCTTTCTTTCTTCCTTCTTTCTTTCTTTCTTTCTTTCTTTCTTTCTTTCTTTCTTCCTTCCTTCTTTCTTTCTTTCTTTCTTTTTTCTTTCTTCCTTTCTTTCTTTCTTTCTTCCTTCCTTCTTTCTTTCTTCTTTCTTTTCTTTCTTTCTTTCTTTCTTTCTTT
>NW_027737010.1:0-309 GCF_054177405.1 Leptonychotes weddellii | reverse complement strand
CATAGCAGCCCCTCAATAACAATTGCTTAAATAAAAGGAAATAAATTCTTTAATAAGTATAGAGCACATACAAATTATTCTTGAGAACTGTATTTAAATTTTAAAATTCTAAAAAAAAATCCATCGAGAGAAGAATCTGCTAAGGCTGGAAGTTGCGCATTGAATGGTTAAACATGACTTACGGTGGAAGAAATTTACACGCTTGTGCTTCAGGGTCACCGCATGTTTTAAAGCAGGGAGTGGTACAAGGTTCATATCTCCATTCACACATCCTCCGGTAGGGCACTGCTGCCTGGATTTCTGCGGAAA
>NW_027737009.1:0-309 GCF_054177405.1 Leptonychotes weddellii | reverse complement strand
CTGGGTGGCTCAGTTGGTTAAGCGACTGCCTTCGGCTCAGGTCATGATCCTGGAGTCCCGGGATCGAGTCCCGCATCGGGCTCCCTGCTCGGCAGGGAGTCTGCTTCTCCCTCTGACCCTCCTCCCTCTCATGCTCTCTGTCTCTCATTCTCTCTGTCTCAAATAAATAAATAAAATCTTTAAAAAAAAAAAAAAAGAGGTAAGATAGTGCTATTTAGATTGCTAGTATATAATGTCCATCCTAAAACAATCAGAATTATAATTGGGAATTAGTTTTTTAAATCTTATCTCTGCAATCACCTTTTACTA
>NW_027737008.1:0-309 GCF_054177405.1 Leptonychotes weddellii | reverse complement strand
AAGTCTCCCCTCATTTCCCTAGATTTCCCCTCTTACATTTTTTCATAGGGTCATTTGCCGTTTATTCCTCCATACTTTGCCTTAATTATGACAGGTGCATTTTTATATGTATTTGTGAATGTTAGACTGAATTCTCTCTCCCCTCGTGTGCGTGTGTCTTTCCCTAGTGCCTAGCACAGAGCCGAGCGTATGGTAGATATTCAGTGGATAACTATTGAATAAATGGATAGAAGAGTAGCTTGGTGAAGTAATAGAATTCATTTGGCTGTATAGAATGAGGGACAGATCTAACTTAATTTTCTTCTAAAT
>NW_027737007.1:0-309 GCF_054177405.1 Leptonychotes weddellii | reverse complement strand
GACCTGAGCCGAAGGCAGTCGCTTAACCAACTGAGCCACCCAGGCGCCCTGAAATACTATTCTCTTGAGTGTTCTGTAATCTTGGCCCCTGGGGCTTTATCTGTAGGAACGCTATGTGACTCAACTTTAGCCCCAAGGGTATTACAGGCTCAAGGTTATATATTTTATTTTCATCCCTGATCTGGGGTGTCAGGGATATTAGGAGCATCACTGACCAGCAGTTTCACTGGCTCGGGGCACCTTTTTCTGTTCCTTCACTGACTAGAGGCTTGTGGGCCATTTGGATGATATAAGTTCAACCCCAAATTC
>NW_027737006.1:0-4797 GCF_054177405.1 Leptonychotes weddellii | reverse complement strand
AAAAAAGAAAAAAAAAAGAAAAAGATAAAAACAAACAAAAACAGAACAAAACAAAAAAAACAGAATATGATCAAATATGATCGGGATGGTGCAGAGATCGGTGCCACACACTAGATTTTGTGTGTATTTTGGTCTGTTAGAAGAAAGTGCCTCCCAAAATTTTAAAGAAAGAAAAACTTATATATGTACAAAAATAAGGGTTAATATGATGAAGAGATGGAATATGACTGTAACGATGAAAATTATAAAAGATTTTATAAAAGGAACTGATAAGAAGTTGTTTGAAAAAAGAAAGAAGATGATTTAAAAAAAAAAAAAGGGAGAGAATGTGATTAGGCAGGAGACTAGAAAAAGCCGTATTCTAGAGATTTAGGGTATATTTTGATCTGTTAGAAGAAACTGTATCTCAAAATTTAAGGAGAGAACAACTTATATATATATATATATGCCAAAAATAAGGGTAACTACTATGAAGGGATAGAATATGACTCTAAAAATGAAAAATAAAAATGTTTTTTAAAAAAGGGATTGATAAGATGTTGGTTGAAAAAGGGGAAAAGAAAAATTAAAAAAAAAAGTAAAAGAAAGTTAAAAAAAATTAACTTGAAAGACTAAAGAATCATGGTAAAAAAGCCATGGATTCTATGTGCATTATTCCCCTAGCGCTGGAGTTCTGCCGTTCTCATTGATTGGTAAACTTGGTCTTGGCTGGCCGTTCTTGCTGATCTTCTGGGGGAGGGGCCTGTCGCCATGGTTCCCAAATGTCTTTGCTGGAGGCGGAATTGCCCCGCCCTTGCCAGTCCGGCCTAAGTAATCTGCTCGTGTTTGCTCTCCGGAGCTTTTGTTCCCTGCAAGCTTTCCGTTCGGCTTTGGGGATGAGAGTGAAAATGGCGGCCTCCCAATCTCCGCCCCGGAGGAGCCAAGAACTAAGGGCCCCACTCCTCAGTGCGCCCCCAGAGAAAAGCAGTCAGTCACTCCTGTCTCCCCAGTCTCCGGCCGCACTCCGTGCTCACCCGGCCTGTGACCGAGCGTTTCTATCTCTGGCACCTGGCCCCGTGTGGAGTCGCCAAACCCCGCAGATCCCTGCGGTGCGCTCCTGCACAGCTCCTCCTGGGGGAGGAAGGGGAGTCTTCCTGGATCTGCCACTTGTTTGGTCCCTGCTGGAGGACGAGTGGCCCGACTGTGCCGTGGATCACAGTTTATGGCAACCCTGAGTTGAGAGCCCGTGCCTTGGCTCTGTCTCTGCAGCTGGCTTCCCCGCTCCGGTACCTGGGAGCTCTGCCGCATTCAGGCACCCCCAGTCTTCCTGTGACCCTGAGGGTCCTGAGACCACACTGTCCCGTGAGGGTTCCACCCCCCATTTAGCCACTGGAGCGATATCCCTCAGTGGAGCAGACTTCTAAAAGTTCCGATTTTGTGCTCCAGGGCTCTATCACTTGCTAGAAGCAGCCGACGAGGCCCCCTCCCCCGCCATCTATCCTCCCGAATATCGCCTCGGATTCACTTCTCTGCACGTCCTACCTTCCAGAAAGTGGTTGCTTTTCTGTTAAGAGAGTTGTTGCTGTTCTTTTCTTCGATCTCCTGTTGAGTTCGTAGGTGTTCAGAATGGTTTTATCCCTATCCAGCTGAATTCCTGGGACCAGATGAAATCCAGGTCTCCTACTCCTCCTCCATCTTGCTCCACCCCCTTGTGGCATTTTGTTTAGCCTTTTGACTTCGCTTAAAATCTGTGCTTTTGAACCTTAAGGTCAATCTACAGAAAAAGAGTCACTAAACAATTTCAAAAGCTTCCTTCTGTTACATAAAAATAAGCATCTCAGCTTAAAACTTCTTGGCAACGCTATTTCTCTTTTCTATGTGTTGCTGTTGTCAGAAACAAATTAATAATGAAAAATTGCCCACGGGGCGAAAGTTTTTTCTGCCCCAACTCTACAAGTTTGGCATCTTCACAAGGGCTTCTCCAGAGTATTGCTATTCTCCTTAGTATTTCCGTGAAGGTGGAAGATCACCAGAGCCTCAGGATAATGAAGGCACTGGTTCCATTAGGAAGAAGCAAAGCTTTTTCCCAAAGTGACTATCGAGCTGCTTGACAATGAGATACATTTTCACGGAAAAGATTAACGAAGTTCAAAAACAAGTACTGAGTTCAGTTCTTCTTGGTATAACGTTGTAAAGCCTTTCCTTCTTCCAAAGACAAAAGCACTCCATTCCCTCTTGCCATTCCCCTTTTCAGCTTCAATAGACACTTCATGAAGTGAAACAATGCTGTCACCATCCATCATCTGCCAGGCTTTCATTCCCAATACAGTCTAGAACTCAGCAATCCCAGCATACAGATCAAAGTTTCCATCTGGATTTTCATTTTAATCTATGAATTCATAATTTTCATGAGTTATCTAAGAATATTAAAAACTCTGGACTGAAAAGGAACAAGTACACGTTTCTTTTTTCAATTCAGTCTCTAACAGTGCTTAATTTTTTTCCTATTTATTTATTTAGTGGAAAGAAATCTTTATCATTTTTATTAACTGATCTACTCCAGTCTCTGAAAGTATTTTTTGATACATAGTAGGCTTCTGACATACATGTTGGATTCACTGCAATAAAAATCTTATACTTGGAAAAGACAGATATATACAGGGCATTTGCACAACAGTTCCATAATTTTAGCTAGTTTAGTACATATTAATAAGTGAGACCACTGACAATATATAAAACATAAAAACAGATATACGTGAATCAAAAATGAAAAGACTTAAAAGAATTATAAGAAATAACTTAAACAACAAAAAAATTGCATGAAAATCCTTTCATGAAAATATGTAGATAATCATGCACCACCTAATAGATACACATCAGAGTTTCTCCCTTTGCTTTTTGCTCTCCTTGCCCTAAGAGGCAATTCTGCTATTTCAGATTTAAAACTTACAATTACTCTCAAACATGCATTTTTTTTCCTGTATGATTAGAGTCATGGTCAATCGTTTCCCTGGGACATTTGAAACTTAAAAAAAAAAAAAAATTCCAATTTGAGCTGTGAAGTTTGAATTTTCTCTCCTTGGTCCCCACTCTACATATACAACTAACTAAATATTTGAATATGTAACTATTAGCTTATAGAACCAAATGATTAAGATGATACTTCTAAATGGTTGCAAGAGGGAAAACAAGGTGCCCTATATTTTATTTGAGGATAAATGAGAATGTAGGTTTGTTTTTCTTTTCTTTTTTTTTTTTTAAAGATTTTATTTATTTGACAGAGAGACACAGCGAGAGAGGAAACACACGCAGGGGGAGTGGGAGAGAGAGAAGCAGGTTTCCTGCTGAGCACGGAGCCTGGTGCGGGGCTCGATCCCAGGACCCTGGGATCATGACCTGAGCCGAAGGCAGACGCGTAACGATTGAGCCACCCAGGTGCCCCAGGATTGTTTTTCTACTGAATTTTTTACTCAGTTCTCAGTGGTCAATCCGTAACATAGAAAATCCATCCCGTTTTGAATCTGATTCTGATTTACCTCTTGGTCTTTTCTCTTGTAGACTGCATACTCATAGCTATCTTAACCTTTCTCTGGGCAGTTCCACGTCTGTTTTGACTGAAACCTTTATTGATATCCATGCCATAAAACTGCTCATGAGGAAGAATGCAGAAATGCATTCAGGATATTAGAGTTTCATTTCACCCCCTGGAAAGGACAGCACATGACTAAGGACAATCCCTTGAAGGCCCAGAGATCCTGGCTCCTTGTGAAACAGAAAAAACAAGAATACAACATTTGTTTCCTAGCACTGCTGTAATGAAATATTACAGACTGAGAGGCTTAAACAGAAATCCTAACAGTTCTGGAGGCTTCCAAGTCCAAAATCAAGTGCCTACAAGGTTGATTCCTTGAGGGTTTTAAGGGAAAGTTCTGTTCCAGGCTCTGCTTTGCTTGTTGATGGCTGTCTTATTCCTGTGTCTCTTCACATTATCATCCTTCTATGTGTGTCACTGTGTCCAAATTTCCCCTTTTTATAAAGATACCAGTTTTACGGATTAGGGCCCACCCTAATAATCTCATTTTAATTTGATTTTGTCTGCCAAAAAAATAATCTCCAAATAAGTCACACTGACACGCTGGGAGTTAAGATTTCAATGTATGAATTTTTATGGGACAAATTCAACCCATAATTAATCATGAGCCTACACTTGATGTAGGTTTGAGAAGCTCTACGAACTCAGGATAGTATTCTCTGGCATCCTGCATGAAGACAGCAGATGGTTCTTTCTTCATCTCCCCTCCCTCCCTCCCTTCCTTCCTTTTCTCTCTCTCTTTCTTAATGAAAGAAAGTAAAAGTAAATAGGATAATTAGCATTTAACCTATGTGGTATTCTTCTGAGTATTTTTGGCTACTGCTTCTGTTATTGCTACAAGTAAGATGCCATTTTCCTAACCCTAGTCTTGTCTGAACATTTACATGTCACGCCAGTGGAACATCACATCTCCTTGACAAAAGGAGGGAGAAATAGAAGCATCTGACATCCTGGCCTCTTGACATCCTACTCTTTGTTTGTTTGTTTGTATTTGTTTCAGGGGTACAGGTCTGTGATTCAAGTCTTACACAATTCACAGCGTTCACCATAGCACACACCCTCCCCAACGTCCATCACCCAGCCCCCCCATCCCTCCCACCCCCTACCACTCCAGCAACCCTCAGTTTATTTCCTGAGATTAAGAATTCCTCATATCAGTGAGGTCATATGATACTTGCCTTTCTCTGATTGACATATTTCGCTTAGCATAATACCTTCTAGTTCCA
>NW_027737005.1:0-309 GCF_054177405.1 Leptonychotes weddellii | reverse complement strand
CCTGGCTCAGCGGGGAGCCTGCTTCTCCCTCTCCCTCTCTCCCTGCTCATGCTCTCTCTCTCTGTGTATCTCTGTGTCTCAAATGAATAAATAAAATCTTAAAAATAAATAAATAAATAAATAAAATGAATAAATAAAAGAAAAATAAAAAGCTTCCCTCTGTCACCACCATGGCCATACAGTATATATCCTCCATGAATCAAACGTAAATTGTACATGTTTTTCTACCCGTGGTGGCAAATTGTCCACAGTTTTTGTTTAAACAATTTTTTTAAGGTTTTATTTATTTATCTGTCAGAGAGAGAAAGC
>NW_027737004.1:0-309 GCF_054177405.1 Leptonychotes weddellii | reverse complement strand
ACTTTCTGAAGCTTCTCCTGGGTTCGCAGGGAGGGGCTCCCACCCTCACCACACCCTGCAGCCTCATGTCTGGTTTTTGCCTCTCCATGCTCAAAAAACTCCTGGCCACTTCAATCCTTCTCCCCCAAATCTTAGAGTCAAATCACACCCAATGTGTGCGCAGTGCTTTACAGTTTGCACCATCCATCCTCCCATTGCATGGCCCAGGAAAGTAGGTCCTTCAGGTGAAGATCCATCAGGGCAGAAATCTGGCTTCCCCACTTCCTAACTCTGTGACTCTGGGCAAGGCCTGTCCCTGTTCAACACCTC
>NW_027737003.1:0-309 GCF_054177405.1 Leptonychotes weddellii | reverse complement strand
TTTTTTTTTTAGATGCCATAAAGCCATCTACCATAGAGCTCATTTTGTCCTAAATTGGAGGCTGGGGGGATTGTGTTTCGTTTATTTACAAGTTCTTAGCTCACGCCTGGCTACCTCACAAGACTCGAATTCCGCCTGCCATTACACATTCATCTGGTAATAATTTCTACTCAGTCTGCGAGGGCCACTCCACCTCCAGTACCCAGCACAATGGCGGGCGCCTTGTCCAAGGCCTGGCGCTAACGGTGGTCACCTTCTCCAGGGCAGCTCCTCGTCATCCAGGTCGCTCTCCGTCACCGACCCGTCTAT
>NW_027737002.1:0-309 GCF_054177405.1 Leptonychotes weddellii | reverse complement strand
CCTCCCACCTCTGCCATTGTTTTGGGGTTCCAGAGCCCTTCCCCTCCCACCAGGGGGGACTGAAGGTGCCAGTTGATGGGCAGGCCTTCAAGCCATCATGGTTCAGTTGCTGAACTGGAGGCCATGGCGCCGACAAAGCTGAGCCTGTCTTCCTTCTGTGATCATGGAACTTTCTAGACCTTTCTCGAGACAGCATGGGGAGTAGATTTAATGCTTTGGGACAAGACTTTAGCTTTATTTTTTTCTTATTTGTGCACAATTCAGAGTTGTTTTGTTTTAGTAAATTTACCGAGTTGTGCAGCCGTCACC
>NW_027737001.1:0-309 GCF_054177405.1 Leptonychotes weddellii | reverse complement strand
TTTAGACTATTTGCATTTAATATAACTATTGGTTTAATAATAGGACTGCTATTTATGTACCATCTTGCTATTTGATTTCTATTGTCCCATCAATTTGTTTCTCTTCTTTCACTGCTCTTTTTTGGACCAATTGATTATTTTTGATGATTTCATTTTATCCCCTTTACTGGCTTATTAGCTCTACTTTTTTTTTTTTTTTTTAAGTATTCGGTATAGGTAACGTTTGCCATTTATATCTTAATTTATTGTAATTTACCTTCAAAAATAGTTTATTTCATTCCTCTTTTATGTTATTATTATCATACATTT
>NW_027737000.1:0-309 GCF_054177405.1 Leptonychotes weddellii | reverse complement strand
GGGAGGCCATGTGGAGATTGAGGCAGTCGCTGTCCAAGGACCTCTCACAACAGCGTCGCTATAAGTGGGTCCAGCGTTATTTAGTCTGGAATTTTAACAATGTCTTCAAATTAACATCTTAATTTTTACAGTTGACGTTGGAAAGTTTATAAATGACTTAAACATTTGAGGTCATTATGGAAATACCATATAATAAGGGAAATGAAGCATGAATTGGGGATCAGATGACAACTCCAATTACTGGTGTAATAAATCACACGCACACTCATGTTCCTGGATGTGGGGAAAGAGACGTTCATTACATACTTA
>NW_027736999.1:0-309 GCF_054177405.1 Leptonychotes weddellii | reverse complement strand
GAATTTTCCAGTTCTAGAATTTCTGTTTAGTTCCTTTTTAAGTTTTTATATCTCTGCTGAACTATCCTATATTTTATTAATTATAAGCATATTGTCTTCTACATTATTGTGCATAATTATAATCGTCTATTCCAGAATCCTGGTCATCAAAGGGTTGGTTTCCATGGAGTGTCTTTTATCTTAAAAGTGGATAACATTCGGGCGCCTGGGTGGCTCAGTTGGTTAAGCGACTGCCTTCGGCTCAGGTCATGATCCTGGAGTCCCGGGATCGAGTCCCGCATCGGGCTCCCTGCTCGGCAGGGAGTCTGC
>NW_027736998.1:0-309 GCF_054177405.1 Leptonychotes weddellii | reverse complement strand
TCGTAGTAGAGCAGTCCTCCCCACCAGTCAGGGATTCCTTCTGGAATCCCTCTGGGCTGAGAATGACTCAGCAGTGTCCCCCAAGCAGACTCACTGAAAAGCTGCAGGGCTTCTTCAAAAGGCCAAACCCTAAGCTCTCCAGAATGGTGGCGCCTTCCTTAGGTAGAGACAGCTAGTTGCTGTCCAATACCCATTCTCTTAGTGACAGAACTCCGGTATCACGAGAGGTATCAATACACCCAGAGAAGAGACTACATTTCCCAGCTTTCTCTGCAGCTCCTTCCCACTGCCTGGAACTTAGATGGCTGG
>NW_027736997.1:0-309 GCF_054177405.1 Leptonychotes weddellii | reverse complement strand
CTCAGGGGCTTCCCAGGGATGCGTGGCCACGCCTGCCTGGGGCGGCTGCAGGTCTCCGACTCCGCTCCTCTTTCCACCAGTTTCGCTTCCGTAGCCTCTCGCTGTGCACTGTCCAGAGGCAAGAAACCTGCCTCCTTCCTAGAGTACTGCCGATTGAAAATAAAAATCAGAATTAACAATGTAGATGCTCAGAACCGGAGAGAGGAGAGATCCGGCACAGGTGGTGCCCGCTCTGAGCCGGGGAGGGGGGGGGGGCGGGGGGCGGAGGGCTGTGCCTCTCTGGCCAATGTGTTGTGGGGCTTTGGAGTC
>NW_027736996.1:0-309 GCF_054177405.1 Leptonychotes weddellii | reverse complement strand
GAAGGGGCGCCTGGGTGGCTCAGTTGGTTAAGCGACTGCCTTCGGCTCAGGTCATGATCCTGGAGTCCCGGGATCGAGTCCCGCATCAGGCTCTCTGCTCGGCAGGGAGTCTGCTTCTCCCTCTGACCCTCCTCCCTCTCATGCTCTCTGTCTCTCATTCTCTCTCTCAAATAAATAAATAAAATCTTTAAAAAAAAAAATGGGACTTGAAAAGACACTTCACAAAAGAAGATACAGATGGCCTTAAATAAGCACATGAAAAGATACTCAGCATCATCGGTCATCAGGAAATGCTAATTAAAAGCACAA
>NW_027736995.1:0-4797 GCF_054177405.1 Leptonychotes weddellii | reverse complement strand
GGGGAGTGGGGGGTGGGGTGGGGGAGCGGGTAGCTGATTGCCTCGTGAAGGTTTTCTAGCCTGGTCACACTGCCCTGGGAGTGAGTGGCTGGCATGAGGGGACCAGGCGGTGGGGGGTGGGGGGCACTGCATGGTGGCTGGGGGTGCTGCCTGTTTTGCACAAGCTTCCAAGCTAGCTTCGTGGTGGCACTCAGTGTTCCCCCAAATAGGGCAGTTGCTAAGAAACACCCAGAGTCTGGGGAGTACCTTCAACACTGTGCTGATGGGGCTGCCAACGCTCCGGCAGCCTGGCCAAATCCACTTACGTCAGGCTGTTGCCCAAGCCCACACTGGTCTGCCACCATGGGTGTTCCTACTTCTGGGCAGCTTCTAGCTGCAGGGAAATTCAGTGGCTGTGTAGACAAACTGACAAAACCCCTACCGGGCACAGCCTACCGCCCACCGCCCACCCTCCGGCCCAGCTGCTCCTCTGGGCCGCCTCCCCTCCCCCCTCCCCCTGCCCATGCTCTGACAACAGTTTACCTCAGCTCCTACCCCCGATCTGTGACATAAGGAGAGGAAGCTCACTTGTATGGAGGATTTGTCTTAAGCCAGCACCGTGCTAGATATTTTTACATTTATTGACTCATTGCCTAACATGTGAAATGCCTGTCGTCATAGTTGGTAATGGGCCCATTTTAGAGGTAGGATACTGAGTTTCAGAGACGTTAAGTAACAGATCCAAGATGAAGCCGCTGGCGGGCAGCAGAGCTTTCTGTCTACAGCGCTTCACCGCAAGGTCAATGCTCAGAATCATGAAGCTGGAGGATCACACAGCTACAGAGCCTTGGGCCCACCCGTGAATCCCCCATTCCTAATATTGCTGATTATCGCCCAAGGGCAGGCAGAGAGAGGAGACCAACCCCTGTTTGTTCAAAATGACAATGGAAAAACGGCTGGCAGCGTTCTCTGAGCCAGCTGAAAACGGGAGGTTTGGCAGCCCCAGGAGCACCCCCCAAACTTCCTAGATGGCCAAGCGACACTTCCTAAAGAAAGCCAGATCCGAGCACTGCACCCCTCTGCCTGTGTGCCTGCCCAGCGTCCTGCAGCCTCCTGGAAGGACTCCAAACCCCCCTTACCATCTGGCCCCAACCAGACTGCCTCTCCCGCACCACCCCCGCCTGCCACCCTCTCTCGGCCTCTACTCAGACCTCCTCCTTCCCCTGGCTCTCCCTCTGCCTTTCCTGCCTGGCCCACTGCAGCTCATCCTCAGGCGCCTCCCCGCTTCTCCTCCACCCGATGTCTGCACTTGGTGTTGCCTTCACTCTGTCGACCGTCCTTGTCCTTGCCTTGCCGATCGGGTGCTGGTCTTCCTTGCTGTGCCCAGCTCTGTGCAGCGCCTGGCAAGCAGTGGTGCCAAATGAATGCAGGATAGACGCGCATGAAACAAGCAAACAGGCTTCCCTGTAGCATAAAAAGAAGTCTGTCACCTCGGAAGGTCAGCACTTGCAAAGGAGCTAAGAAACCTGCCCTGCCTGCCCGTCCTTTAGCAAGTGAGGACCCAAGGGGGAAGTGAATGTGCAAGAAAATCGGTGGCCAAGCCGGGGTGAGAACGTGCTCTCAGACCACCTTCGGCTCCCAGCTACACTACCCCCCCCCCCCCCCGCCGGAAGTGGCTGCTCAGAGTCATTGTGGGCAGCTCCCTGCCCGGCCAAGCATGTGCTGGGGGAACAGTTTTAAATTTTGTCTTATTAACACTCCAGAGGCCTTTAATAAAAATACCCTTGAGTGTTGAAAGCGAGCCAGCAGCGAGACAAGCGTCTCAGTCCAGGAGAAGCAGCCACGAGCCCGGAGGGGGTGGAAAAATGCTCTCAATGCCCAGTCCCGGCGTGGGCGTCCTGCCAGGCTCCCCTTGTGTGCCGGCCTTCGGGATAGCACGTTCCTCGGGCAGCGAGGGCGAGCAGCCGTGCCGTGTCAGGCTGGCCGGACTTGGAGAGATGGTTCACGCTGCGGTCTAGCAGTGCCAGAGAATAGAGAAATCTCAACCCAAACCACAGAGAAACCTCCCCCAGGAGTGAGCCAATCTAAGAGTTGGAGCTCTTTATTGGCAGCACGTTATTCTTAGAAGTTGGAAGTGGGGTGTGTGTGCGTGTGCGTGCACGCGTGT
The DNA here is from genome assembly GCF_054177405.1 of Leptonychotes weddellii. NCBI lineage: Eukaryota > Metazoa > Chordata > Mammalia > Carnivora > Phocidae > Leptonychotes > Leptonychotes weddellii. Next base: position 2,651 of record NW_027736995.1, on the reverse strand, counting down.
GCTGGTGTGCGTGCTCCCGACTTAAGCTTCAGCCAGAGGACAGCCCAAGCGTCACCTGTCTCGGCGGCTGCGTGCGGGAGGCCAAGCCCTGGGGAAAGGCCGTGCCCCCTGCCCCGCCGGACAGTCTTTGGGGGAGGACATGTTTCCTAGCGTTGCCGTAACAAAGTACCACAAACTCGGTGGCTCAAAACAACAGAAATTTATTCTCTCAAAGTTCTGGAGGCCAGAAGTCCAAAATCAAGGTGTCCGCTGGGCCATGCTCCCTTCGAAGGCTCTCAGGGAGAATGCTTCCCTGCCTTTTCCGGCTTCCGGTGGTCCCAGCAGCCCTCACTGTCCTCGGCTGGGGCTGCAGGGCTTCAGTCTCTGTGTCTGTCCCTCTCCTCCTCCTGTGCATTCTTCCCTGTGTGTCTCCCGGAGCCTTTCCTCTTGTGGTGAGGGCACTAGGCATTGACCTTAGTGCCCACCCTAACTCCGTGCTGATTCTGTCCCCACATCCTTAACTGGTGACGTGTGCAAAGATGCTGTTTCTAAATAAAGTCACATTCTGAGCTTCTGAGTGGAAATGAATTTGGGAGGGCGGGGGTGGGTACAACTCCCTGCTGACGGGAAAGACTGGCCCAGGGAGAGGCAGCTCAGGTTGCTGGGTTGGAGTCCTTCGAGGGCTGCTCCTTAGGGTGGCAGGTGTGAGGTGAGCCTGCCCACAACAGATTCATAGCAGAGCTCAGTATGGCCCCAACTGCTCCGTGTCCCCGTGGGTTCAGGTGGCAGGGAGTGGGAGGGGGGCAGATGCAAGCAGAAGTCAGATGCTTGCCGGATTCCCTTCCTCTTCTGTTCCTCCGAGCCTAGCAAGGAGCCTTCCGTATGAAAGCATCTTAAATGCTGTTGAAAGAATGCTTGCTTGTTACAGAGGAGGAACTTGGAGCATGACTCCTACAGTGAGAACTTGTTCTAACTTTGGAGAGAGGACAGTCAGGTTTTGTGTCGGAAAGAGTGAGTCAGCCAGTGGTCTGGATGGGAACCCAAAACAAGGAGCTGAAGCCAGGGTGTGGCTGGGAACCCGTGGCCTCGAGACTCATCACTGCTACTTTCTAGTTTGTGACGTAAGCTTGGCGCCTCAGGTCCCTCATCTGTAAAATGGGTATCAAAATGTTGTAAGGATTGTATGACATAATGAGTAGAGCCTTCGGGAAACTATGAAGTGAATATAAGGAATTTAGACGATTTGAGGGGCGCCTGCCTGGCTCAGTCAGTGGGACGTGCCGCTCTCTATCTCGGGGTTGTAAGCTCAAGCCCCACATTGGATGTAGAGATTACTTAAAAATAAAATCTTAAAAAAAAAAAAGGAATTTAGATTATTTGAAGGCAGAATACAATGAAAAGACAGTGTGATACGAGGATGCTATACAATTAGATCATTGCTTGCTAAGCAGAATTGTACTGGGTGAGGTTCATGTTTGGAGGACCTATATGAGTGGGGCACTGACATATATTAATTTTTTAGAGAAAAATACCCCGTGCAGTATTTTTGTTCTGCTCTTAGAGGTGAGCAAAGGGAGGCCTCTAGAAGTTCAGTACCTTTCCCAAGGTCAGAGGAAGTAGAGAAACTGGGATTCGGACCCAGGTCAGTTCACCCAGTGCTGGTTCCATTTAACGCCTGGCCCATCAAGACCCAGAGATGCTGGTCCATGCTCCTCGTGCTCCCCTATGAGCACTCTCGCTGCTCAGCAGGGGCCACAGCTGGGCTGTGGATGCGGATACCAGCTGCCTGTTGTTTTCCCATCCGCCTTGTCTCTCGAATGTCCCCCACTTCCAGGTGGGCTTTGACGTCCGCTGCCGTGGAGCCGACGGGTCCCTGGGGCCTCCTGCAGGGCGCTCCCTCAGAGCAGGCACCGCCTCTCCCCCCGGGGTGGACAGAGGCGGCTCTGTTTCCAGCAAAGGAACAGACTAGGGAAAGCTGGTCTTACGAGGAGCTGGAAGGGACGTGGGATGTTCCTGAGCACGGACCTTGCTTCCTTAGCACAGAGCTGGTTTCCCAAGCACTTGGCGGTTACCCCACGATTACTCTGGAACGCAGAGCCCCGGGGTCCTGGCGGACTGACTTGACCAGCAGCCTCTGAGGCGACGGCAGCTGCCTTCTGGGAGAGGGTGTGGCAGTGGGGCAGAAAGGGCTCCCGCGTTGGTGCTCGCTCCGTAGAAGTGGTTTAGCTTCAGCTCCGCCTGTGACAAGCTGCAGGGTCTGGCGCTAGTAAGCTTTTTAGAGCCTGCTGCTTTCTTGAAAAGAAGAAAAAACAGCTTGTTTTGACAACTAATGCATATTAAACACATGTTATTTAACGTGAAAATGCAGAGAAGCAGAAGAGAAAGATTACAGATCCCTGGCAATCCTACCACCTTTACATCTTTTAAGGTTAATTTTTTCTTCTTTTATTCAGTATATATAGTTGTTTCATTAAAACAGTGGACGCCTTCTTTGGAAAAATGTCTGTTCATGTCTTCTGCCCATTTCTTGGTTGGATTCTTTGTTCTTTGGGTGTTGAGTTTGGTAAGTTCTTTATAGATTTTGGATCCTGCCCGTTTATCGGAGATGTCATTTGCGAATATCTTCTCCCATTCTGTCGGTTGTCTTTTGGTTTTGTTGACTGTTTCCTTTG
>NW_027736994.1:0-309 GCF_054177405.1 Leptonychotes weddellii | reverse complement strand
AGGATGGGTTAGCCTGGTGATGGGTGTTAAAGAGGACACGTTCTGCATGGAGCACTGGGTGTTATGCACAAACAATGAATCATGGAACACTACATCAAAAACTAAAGATGTAATGTATGGTGATTAACATAACAATAAAAAAGTAAAAAAAAATTAAATACATGGGTTTGAGGGGCGCCTGGGTGGCTCAGTCGGTTAAGCGACTGCCTTCAGCTCAGGTCATGATCCTGGAGTCCCGGGACTGAGTCCCACATCGGGCTCCCTGATCAGCAGGGAGTCTGCTTCTCTCTCTGACCCTCCTCCCTCTCA
>NW_027736993.1:0-309 GCF_054177405.1 Leptonychotes weddellii | reverse complement strand
CCACTTCCTCCATCCACACATCTCTGCCGCTGGAATGCTCTGAGCACTAAGCTGGGTACAGGCTCTTCCCTGGACCAGCTCCGGACCCCAGCCCAGACCTGCGGACCCTGGCATCTTAAGGAGCCCCTCCAGGTGGCTGGGTGTGCATGGGGCTTTGAGAAATGCTGGTCTGCAGCGCTCTGTTGTTCTGCTGTCTGATGGTGTGTTCACTGTGTGAGGGGAAGCTGGCCCAGAGGGCGGAGGGCACAAGCCAGCTCTGCTGGGAATCATGACCACGTTTCTGAGAAGTCTCTGAAAGGTGCTGCACCC
>NW_027736992.1:0-309 GCF_054177405.1 Leptonychotes weddellii | reverse complement strand
TAATCATCAAGAAAAAGCAAATCAAATCCACAATGACATATCACTTCACACTTGTTAGAATGGCTATTATCAAAAAGACAAGAAATAACAAGGGTTGTTGGCAGGGATGTGACAAAATGAACCCTTGTGCACTATTGGTGTGAATGTAAATTGGTGCAGCTACTATGGAAAACAGTGTGAAATTCTTCAAAAAGATTAAAAATAGATGTTTCATAAGATCTAGCAATTCCATGTCTGGGTATTTAATCAAAGAAAATTAAAACACTAACTTGAAAAGATATTTGCATCCCCATAGTCATTGCAGCATTA
>NW_027736991.1:0-309 GCF_054177405.1 Leptonychotes weddellii | reverse complement strand
AAGCAGGCAGAAGCCAGATCAAGGATGGCATTGTATGACTAACTGGGTAAGGATTTGGGCTTTATTCTGGAAGCAAAGAATAGCCTCTGAGGGCTCTTAAGGAGGGAAATAAACTGGTCACGCTCATTTACCCACTTGGGAGATCAGACTGCACTTGCTGAAGGAGTATAATGTAGGGGTTGAAAGCTATGTCTCTGAAACCAGCCAACCTGGTTTGAATCTCTGCCCCGAGATTTACTTTTTTTAAAAATATTTTTTTATTATGTTATGTTAATCACCATACATTACATTATTAGTTTTTGATGTAGT
>NW_027736990.1:0-309 GCF_054177405.1 Leptonychotes weddellii | reverse complement strand
TAAGGAGGTGAAATGGCATATACCAAATGACACTTTTTATACACCTATACAAAAGACTTTATGAGATAAATGTACAAGGTAGTTAAAGTATAAGAACATGCACACCAGTTTTCACTAAAACTTACCTCTGGGAAGGACAGGAATGAATGCAGGGGGAATACTGCATTGAACTGAACCCAGAACTAGTTGAAGTTCTGGGCCTGAGATGAGATGTGATAGAATGGGGAAATAGATGTGAGAAGGTAGACGGATATGAGATGTGTTTAACAGATGAAGGTTGGCAGCACTTGGTGATAGTATCTGGTGGAT
>NW_027736989.1:0-309 GCF_054177405.1 Leptonychotes weddellii | reverse complement strand
GCATGGGGTTCTTTTTTTTTTTTTTTGCTCCATAGTGTTTTGTAAATTTTTTTTTTTTAAAGATTTTATTTTTTATTTATTTGACAGGAAGAGACACAGCGAGAGAGGGAACACAAGTAGGGGGAGTGCGAGAGGGAGAAGCAGGCTTCCCGCTGAGCAGGAAGCCTGAAGTGGGGCTCGATCCCAGGACCCTGGGATCATGACCTGAGCTGAAGGCAGACGCTTAACCAGCTGAGCCACCCAGGCGCACCATGTTTTGTAAATTTTTAAAATAAGCTTCCTACATTTAAAAATTGCGAGATTTGGGGC
>NW_027736988.1:0-309 GCF_054177405.1 Leptonychotes weddellii | reverse complement strand
ATTCTTTAGGGGCCTTAAAGGCATTGTTGGGCCTTCTGTTGGTCAGTTAGTATTGAGGATGGGCCTGAGTCTGGGCTTCCCGCCGACAGAACGGTGGGCAGGCAGGAAGCCTCCATCTGACAGGAGGACCTGGACTGGGGAGGGTGTGCGGAGGGAGACAGGGGCTCACTTCTCCCTAAAGAAGCAGCGAAATACGTGGGAGGGCCGGGGCTTGGATCCTGGCGCATACACCATAAATAAGGCCTGATTCATAGCGTCGAGTTGTGCTGAGGCTTTTTCAGGAGGGTCATGTTGGACATCTAGTGTCTC
>NW_027736987.1:0-309 GCF_054177405.1 Leptonychotes weddellii | reverse complement strand
CCCCACAGAGGTAACCACTGTTGAAAGGAACCTTCTCAATCTTTCCCTATGCCTACTGAGACATATCTATATCCAGATCTGTATCCATGACGATTCTCTATTTAAATCACTATCTACCTATTTAGCTGTCAATCCACAAAAAAGCCTATGTACAGCTGCTCAGGTGGTGTACTGCTCAACTCCTAGGGCCACCATTTACCTTAACTGCATATTTTTGCTTACACAAATGAGATGAGGCCTTCCATATTGAACTGCAACTTTTAAAAAATACTCCCATTATGGATATCTTTCCTGGTCACCCATATAGTC
>NW_027736986.1:0-309 GCF_054177405.1 Leptonychotes weddellii | reverse complement strand
CCGTGCTGAGCCCAGGGACAGGCGGTGAGCAAGGCCCTCAACACTCCGGCTCACGGAGAAGAGCCCCTCGGATTGGGTTGAGTGGGAGGGCTGGAGCAACTGGAGATGGTGTGTTCAGTCAGGGTGGGCATCTAAGTGGGGACCTGAGGGATGAGAGGAGCTGCCTACAGCCGGCCCCGCAGGCTGGGACAGAGCATTCAGGGGAGGGAAGCTAGCGGGAGCCAGTGATGGGAAAGAGGAACCGTGTCCAGCCCCAGGGGAAGGGAGAGCACGATGGGAAGGGAGGCGGGGAGGGGGGTGGGGCAAGCC
>NW_027736985.1:0-309 GCF_054177405.1 Leptonychotes weddellii | reverse complement strand
ATTTCAGGGTAGAAGCTCTTAAGTCCTGTTCTAGGGGTCCACCTCATTCTCTTTTCTCTGCAACACAAAATTGGCAATATTCCAGAGCAGGGCTTCTCCTTTAGCTGGGATTCCAGAATGAAGATGGCGTGCAGCAGTGGGACAACTGACAGGTGATGGATGTGTGGCATGCATGAGAAGTAATTGTCTAAATCACGGAAATGCTGGAGGGTGCAATTATCTGAGGGTGCGATTACCTTTGTGTAACTTAGCCAAAGCCTACCATATCCCTTCCTGAATCAGTTGATACAAATTTTGTGGATTCGGAAG
>NW_027736984.1:0-4797 GCF_054177405.1 Leptonychotes weddellii | reverse complement strand
CTGGACCATTTCCTTACACCACACACAAAAATAGACTCCAAATGGTTGAAAGACCTCAATGTGAGACAGGAGTCCATCAAAATCCTAAAGGAGAACACAGGCAGCAACCTCTTCGACCTCAGCTGCAGCAACTTCTTCCTAGAAAGATCGCCAAAGGCAAAGGAAGCAAGGGCAAAAATGAACTATTGGGACTTCATCAAGACAAAAAGCTTTTGCACAGCAAAGGAAACAGTCAACAAAACCAAAGACAACCGACAGAATGGGAGAAGATATTTGCAAATGACAAATCAGATAAAGGGCTAGTATCCAAAATCTATAAAAAACTTATCCAACTCAACACCCAAAGAACAAATAATCCAATCAAGAAATGGACAGAAGACAGGAACAGACACTTCTCCAAAGAAGACATACAAGTGGCCAACAGACACATGAACAAATGTTCAACATCCTTGGCATCAGGAAAATACAAATCAAAACCTCAATGAGATACCACCTCACACCAGTCAGAATGGCTAAAATTAACAAGTCAGGAAATGACAGATGTTGGCGAGGATGCAGAGAAAGGCGAACCCTCCTACACTGTTGGTGGGAATGCAAGCTGGTGCAGCCACTCTGGAAAACAGTATGGAGGTTCCTCAAAGAGTTGAAAATAGAGCTACCCTATGACCCAGCAATTGCACTACTGGGTATTTACCCCAAAGATACAAATTTAGTGATCTGAAGGGGTATGTGCACCACAATGTTTATAGTAGCAATGTCCACAATAGCCAAACCATGGAAAGAGCCAAGATGTCCATCAAACGAAGAATGGATAAAGAAGATGTGGTATATATACACAATGGAATATTATGCAGCCATTAAAAAAAACAAAATCCTGCCATTTGCAACAACGTGAATGGAATTAGAGGGCATTATGCTAAGTGAAGTAAGTCAATCAGAGAAAGACAAGTATCATATATCTCACTGAAATGAGGAATTTAAGAAACAAGACAGAGGATCATAGGGGGAAGGGAGGAAAAAATGAAACAAGATGAAACCAGAGAGGGAGACAAACTGTAAGAGACTCTTAATCTCAAGAAACAAACTGAGGGTTGCTGGAGTGGTGGAGGTGGGAGGGATGGGGTGGCTGGGTGATGGACATTGGGGAGGGTATGTGCTATGGTGAGCGCTGTGAATTGTGTAAGACTGATGAATCACAGACCTGTACCTCTGAAACAAATAATATATGTTAAAAAAAAAAAAAAAAAGAAGATAGTAGGAAGGGAAAAATGAATGGGGGGAAATTGGAGGGGGAGACGACCCATGAGAGACTATGGACTCTGAGAAACAAACTGAGGGTTTTAGAGGGGAGGGGGGTGGGGAGATGGGTTAGCCCAGTGATGGGTATTAAGGAGGGCACATATTGCATGGAGCACTGGGTGTTATACGCAAACAATGAATCATGGAACACTACATCAAAAACTAATGATATATGGTGACTAACATAACATAATAAAATAAAATAATAAAAAAATAAAAGTTCATTTTGGGAATTCCAGTATATCAGGGCCACTAAGGTATGGGCATTGTAGAGTATGAACCACAGAAGATGACCATCAGGTCAGATGTGCCCACTGGACCACTCTTGAAGCTCCAGATGTGCTATAACAAGAGAAGAGGAGACTCACATGGGAATGAGGGACTCAGAGGGGAGAACTGAAAGTCTCATCCCAGGACTATGTGTGCAGGGAATTGTGCATTTGGTGAAAGCTGTACTCCCTTAAAAATAAGCCCCAGGAGAACTTGTGTTAAATGATCAGAGGGCAGAGCCATGAGAAATTAGAGGAAGAGTGAAATAGGCCAGAGAGTTATCACAGATGGGGGCTTCATGAAAAACCTTTAGCAAAGATAGGAGAAAGATTCTCCCCCAATGGTGCTGGCAAGGAGGACCAGAAAAATCAGCAGAGTGCCATTGACATTGGCAACCAGGTCATTCATGATGGAGACCATGAACATGCCCCAGTGCTAGCCTCCGCTATTTGAAATTACAGGCACGTAGGACTCATTGGGCCCACAAAAAGATAGAAGGACTGACCAACTCCAACGGTGCCAGTGATGGGAGTCTTTCTGTCACATTAACAGTAAGGATAGTAAGTCTTTTTGTCATTCTGCCTAAGATGTAGAAAGTAGCAAGATAATATTTCTTTCATTGTAACAAACAAAAAGTCAGATAATTAATAAAACTATATTTTAAAAAATTTAGCCTCTAAGAGAGTTGTGGTCATACAACCATCTGGTAAACTCACGGATTTCAAAAGATGAGAAGCTCCTCCAAGGACAGACAGGACACAAGAAATGTTTCATCTTTGATAGAGTATGGAAGAAAAGAAGTCAATTATAACAGTGGATAAGAGGAAAAAAAGACTGAAATTTTATCAGATTTTTAAAGGCCAAGTGATAGTGAGTTTCCCTGGGAGCCCAACACAAGGGAGGCCATACCTACTCATCAGTTCTTTCCTCCGAGACTCCAGGAGGTGGAGTGGGAGAAAGAAAAACAGAATAGAGGACCAGAGCAAAAGTTATATGACAATATCAGAAATAGGTGTATCTATTATAGGACTTGTATGTGCTATACCTGAATAAATCTTATAATTCAATTATAAGAAGAAATTGCAATTTTTAAAAATAGAAAAAGGACTTACTTTTCCAAGAAATATGTGAAAGGATAATATAAACATGAAACTATATGTGCTCAACATCGTAAGTCATCTGAAAAGTACAAAATAAGACCACAAGGACATACCACTACACCTCCGTAGAGTGGCTAAAATCAAAGACTGACATTACCAAGGGCTGGTAAGGATCTGGAAAGCCAAAGGTGCAGCCGCACTGGAAGACAGTTTGGCAATTTCCTCTCAAGTTAAACACACACTGACTCTACCACCCAGCAATTCCATTCCTAGTCACTTCCCTAAGGGAAATATAAAGTATGTCCATACATAGGTCAGTATGTGGGTGTTCCTAGAGGCTTTATTCATTATACCCCACAAATGGAAACACTTCAAATGTTGATCATGGTGATCAGTGACTGGAGAGACAAAATGTGGTATACTTATATACATGGAATACTACTATATATACTAATATACACATGGAATACATGTATATATTACTACATATATACATGGAATACTACTCAGCAATAAAAAGCAACAAGCTACTGACCCATGCAACAGCGTGGATGAAGCTTCCACACATCACACCAAGTGAATGAAGCCAGCCACCAGACACTTCATGATCCCATTTCCATGACTTTCTTGAAAAGGCAGCATTATTGGTCCTGAAAATAGATCAGTCATTGCCTGGGGCCAGGAAGGGGAGGAAGGTGTTGAATGCAAAGAGGAAGAAGGGCTATGTAGGGGGTAATGGAAGCAGTCTATATTTTGAGTGATGTGGTGATTATACTACAGTATGCATTTGTCAGAGCTGATCACACAGTGTACACCTCAAGTGGGCGAGTTTACTGCACATAATTACATCCAAATAGACCTGACTTGTTTTATACAAACACATGCACACACACAGGCACAAACATATTGCTAGTGATTTGGAAAGGGATGAAGTCATGTGCTGGAGAGGTGAAGTCGTGGCATGATGGTGCTAATCTCTCAAGTGAACCACCTATGACCTGCCAGCAAGGATGATGAGTTCTAAAAATTTTTTTTTTTAAGATTTTATTTATTTGCGAGAGAGAGAATGAGAGACAGAGAGCATGAGAGGGGGGAGGGTGAGAGGGAGAAGCAGACTCCCTGCTGAGCAGGGAGCCCGATGTGGGACTCGATTCCGGGACTCCACGATCACGACCTGAGCCGAAGGCAGTCGCTTAACCAACTGAGCCATCCAGGCGCCTGGATGATGACTTTTAAAGCAAGGATGGAGACAGGATACTATGACTGATGTTAGTACACTTGTGTCATCGTTCTTGAACTAGCTGAAGCTAAATAGGTATCAAGCAGCCAAGAAACTACCTATCAATCTAGAAGAACTGAATGTATCTTTATAAGGGTTTAGGAAGAACAGAAGTGCAGTTTTACCTTCAAAGAGTTTCTTAGCACGTGGGGAAAAATAGATTTCCTAACATTATATGTAGTATGATCCACCTTTTTAATGCTTATTTCTTTTTGTGAGACGGCACGCATGCACACCTAAGACAGAAAGGTAGGTTTAAGTGGCTATTTCTGGCCTTAGGTAGAGCAATGGGACTGTGGGAATGTTCATCTCTTGCACTACAATCTCCTGTAAGTTTGAAATGTTTTACAGAGAGGAAGCACTGCTTTTATAATCAGAGGAAAAACAAGGCTACTTTTCTTTTGAAACGGCACTGCAATCTAGCTTGCAACTGTAATGTTGCTTTTGTATCTCTGTTTTAGATGTATTGGTTTTGTCTCTCTAAATAAATGGTACATTCTAGCAAAGGCAGTGTCTGCAGCGAGACAAGCCAGGCTGGAATTCTCTTTCTTCCACTCGGGTGTTGGACGCCTCTGGCAAGTGACTTGAATTGGTTATATTCTATCTCTGGCCTCAAGTGTCCTCATCTGTTATTAGTTATTAATAGACATCAGTTATTGTCATTGACAATACTTTCTTTGCTCTCAGGTCTCCACTAGGCACAGGCCCATACTAGCTGCTTAAGGAACTCTTGCTCATTAAACTGACTAGAATCACCGGCACTATACACACTCTCTATGCTATACATCAGTCTGAAGGCTGACAAGATAGCTTCTGACAGCCAGCACTAAGAGTCCTTGCATTGTAAAA
>NW_027736983.1:0-309 GCF_054177405.1 Leptonychotes weddellii | reverse complement strand
CTCCACACACACCACATGACCCAGCAGTCCTGGTCCCGGAGACATGAAGACTTAGGTTCACACAGAAACATGTGCCCCAGGGTTTGTAACCACCCGCACTGAAAAGAGCCCAAAAGTTGCTTAAACGTGTGAATGCATGAATAAACCGTGCACGTCGTACCATAGAATGCCGCTCAGCAGGAAAAGGAACCGACGACTGATATGTCCTACTGCTTGAATGAGTCTCATCAGCATTGTGTGGAGTGCAGGAAGCCAGGCTCAAAAATGATCTGTCATATGGTTCCATGTATATGACATCCTGGAAAGACC
>NW_027736982.1:0-309 GCF_054177405.1 Leptonychotes weddellii | reverse complement strand
CGCGTGCCTGCTGCCCCCACACACGCACGGCCTCCCCGTCGTCCACATCACTCACCGGAAGGGTGTATGTCGCACAAGGATGAGCCTACACGGACACGCCGTCGTCACCCAAGTCCGTGGCTCACCCTCGGGTCACCCTGGGCGCCGTGCGCTCTGCGGGCGTGGACAGACGCATCGTGACGTGCGTCCAGCTTTAGAGGGTCATACAGAGTAGTCTCCCTGCCCTGAAACCCCCACTGCCCTCACCCCACCTCCCGCCACCCCAACGACCACTGGTCTCTTTACGTCTCCGTCCTTGTGCCTTTTCCG
>NW_027736981.1:0-309 GCF_054177405.1 Leptonychotes weddellii | reverse complement strand
GCGTCGGGCTCCCTGCTCGGCAGGGAGTCTGCTTCTCCCTCTGACCCTCCTCCCTCTCATGCTCTCTGTCTCTCATTCTCTCTGTCTCAAATAAATAAATAAAATCTTAAAAAAAAAAAAAAAAAGAAATCTCTTGGGCACCTGGGTGGCTCAGTTGGTTAAGTGTCCAATTATGGATCTCATCTCAGGTCTTGATCTCAGGGTCATGAGTTCAAACCCCACATTGGGCTCCACAATGAGCATGGAGCCTACTTTAAAAAAAAAAAAAGGCATCTCAAATGCTGTTCACATAGATGTATTTAGTTCATG
>NW_027736980.1:0-309 GCF_054177405.1 Leptonychotes weddellii | reverse complement strand
GCCGCCAGCCGCGGTGACAGCCGTGTTTTGGTGTTGCTGTTGGGCCTCGCAAGTCTCGGGGGTGGGAAGGGGGGCCCGGCGTGTTTGGAGCGCGAGGGATAAAAGCTCGTTGAAACACCTGTGCTCCCGTGTTCAGACGCTCCCCGATCTCGCATGTTTTATTTGGTGGCTGTTATTTTGCAGCACGTTGTGAACGGAAATCATTATCAAGAACGTGTGCCGGGGGCGCCTGGGTGGCTTAGTTGCTTGAGCGACTGCCTTCAGCTCGGGTCATGATCCTGGAGTTCTGGGATCGAGTCCCGCATCGGG
>NW_027736979.1:0-309 GCF_054177405.1 Leptonychotes weddellii | reverse complement strand
GCAGACTCCCTGCCGAGCAGGGAGCCCGATGCGGGACTTGATCCCGGGACTCCAGGATCATGACCTGAGCCGAAGGCAGTCGCTTAACCAACTGAGCCACCCAGGCGCCCTGTTGATAATAATTTCTAATAATTGTTTCTATTTCATTGGTGTTTGTCATCATCTCTCTCCTTTCATTCATAATTTTATTAATTTGGGTTCTTTCTCTTTTGTTTTGGGTAAGTCTGGCCAGAGGTTTATTGATCTTATTAATTCTTTCAAAGAACCAGCATCTAGATTTTTTGATCTGATCTACTGTGTTTCTTTTTT
>NW_027736978.1:0-309 GCF_054177405.1 Leptonychotes weddellii | reverse complement strand
ACTCTCAAGAAGCCCTTTAGGTAGTATAGACATTTTAACAACATTTGTTCTTCCAATCCATGAGCATGGAATGTTTTTCCATTTCTTTGTGTCATCTTCAATTCTTTTCATCAGTGTTTTATAGTTTTCAGAGTACAGATCTTTCGCCTATTTGGTTAGGTTTATTCCCAGGTATCTTATGGTTTTTGGTGCTATTGTAAATGGGACCATTTCTTTAATTTCTCTTTCTACAGTTGCGTTGTGAGTGTATAAGAAAGGAACTGATTTCTGTGCATTGATTTTGTATCCTGCCACATTACTGAATTGCTG
>NW_027736977.1:0-309 GCF_054177405.1 Leptonychotes weddellii | reverse complement strand
TGCCTGAGTGTGGCAGACCTCCCAGGTATCGGAGCAGGGAAGCTGGCTGCAGAGACAGAGCCGAGAAGTGGGCTCTCAGCTCGGGGTTGCCATAAACTGTGATCCACTGTACAATCAGGCCACTGCTCTTCAAGCAGGGACCCAACAAGTGGCAGATCCAGGGAGATTTCTCTTCTTCCCCCAGGGAGGAGCAGCATGGGAGCCCACGGCAAGAATCTGCTGGGTTTGGAGACTCCAAACGGGGTCATGTGCCAGAGATAGAAATGCTCGGTCACAGGCCGGGGTGAGCACAGAGTGGGGATTAACATA
>NW_027736976.1:0-309 GCF_054177405.1 Leptonychotes weddellii | reverse complement strand
AACAGCAATCATAAGGATACTTGCTGGGCTTGAGAAAAGTGAAGACCCCAGGGAGTCTCTTACCACAGAGATAAAAGACCTCAAAACTAGTCAGGCTGAAATAAAAAAATGCTATAACTGAGATGAAAAACTGACTGGATGTAATGATCACAAGGATGGAAGAAGCACAGGAACAAATAAGTGATATAGAAGATAAAATCATGGAAAATAGTGAAGCAGAAAAGAAGAGGGAAAGCAAAATATTGGATCATGAATGTAGACTTAGGGAACTCAGCGACTCCATAGGCATAATAACATTCGTATCATAGA
>NW_027736975.1:0-309 GCF_054177405.1 Leptonychotes weddellii | reverse complement strand
AGGCACCCCTACCTGTATGTTTAAACCATTAAGTGACTAAAAATTAAACCTGGGGAATCAGATGATTTGTCTAGTTAAGAAGAAAAGAATGGGAATTTTATATTTTTTCTTAAGAAACAACAAAACAGTGTATTGGGAAGTATTACATGAGAAGGGAAGTAATTCCCATAGAAACAGCAGGGGGCAAGATTTTGGAATGCAAATGGGTGCCCTGCATACTTTTCTCATCTGTGCTTTTCTAGAGCACTTTTTCTTCTTCCCAAAGGATTTTCTGTAAGTACTGATTGTTGCTTCTACCCTTAATCCTAT
>NW_027736974.1:0-309 GCF_054177405.1 Leptonychotes weddellii | reverse complement strand
TCGAGTCCCGCATCGGGCTCCCTGCTCGGCGGGGGGTCTGCTTCTCCCTCTGACCCTCCCCTCTCTCATGCTCTCTGTCTCATTCTCTCTCTCAAATAAATAAAATCTTTAAAAAAAAAAAAGATTTAAACTGGACTGAGCTACAGCTCACGTATTGCGAATCAGAGCTGGTGCACAGCAGACAGCCTCATCCAGAGTTGACTGGGGTCGCTGTTCAGATGAGGCCTGTGTGCCAGGTGTCGGGCCCGGGGTGGAGAGTTGTAGTCGGTGGGGGACCAGGGCTGAGGGCTGCACGCTCATGACGTTGGA
>NW_027736973.1:0-4798 GCF_054177405.1 Leptonychotes weddellii | reverse complement strand
TAATACCCTCCAGTTCCATCCACGTCGTTGCAAATGGCAAGATCTCATTCCTTTTGATGGCTGCATAATATTCCATTGTATATATATACCACATCTTCTTTATCCAGTCATCTGTCGATGGACATCTTGGCTCTTTCCACAGTTTCTTTAAATTTATTTTTATTTTGTTTTATTGTGATAAGAACATTTAAGATGAGATCTACTTTCTGAACACACTTGTTGACTTACATACAATCTATAGCAGAACTCTAGAATTTATTCATTTCGCTTCACCGGAACTTTATGCCCATCAATTAGTAATACATTTCCGCCCTGCAACCCGCCCCCCTCCCCCCCGCACTGGCAACTGATTTCACACTTAGGTTCACTTGATTGAAGTGATGATTAGTAAACAGAATACTATTTATTTTGTACTTATCATATGTAACGCTTTTTTTTTATGGGAAAGGGAAAGGAAGGCAAGAGGAAAGGTTTCTGAAGCGAGAGACGATGTCTCTACTTCCCCCTTTCTATTCCACGTGGAACAGCATTTCCTTGGCCCAGCTCAGATCTTTGGCTAGGAGTGAGCTCTGGAGGTGGAGGAGGTGGGGCTGACCATTTCTGTTTCCCGAGTTCAGCACAGCTCCTCAGGCTTCCTCGTCAGAAAAGAAGGCATGGGTGACTTTGCACTTTACCTCTGCCTAAGTATAGCAAGTAGCAGATTTATTTTCTTGCTCATCAATCTCGCTTTTAATGGCAACAACTTGATCTTCCAATTGTTTCAGTTGGTCAGCTTTTTCTTGTCTACTCAGATTCAGATCTTGTATCTTCTTTTCTAAATCTGAAACAAGAAAATGAAGAAAAGGATAGATTTGGTTTTGGTGGATTCTTCCTGGATACCCACCTTATATGAAACACAGGGATTTCTGTGCCTCTTAAAGACATATTTAGCTTTGTGTTTTGATTCAACAGACAAAACATTCATTGTCACCAGGCTCCTCAAGGTTTTCACACAAACCAGAGCAGACAAACTGATGTTTTTGTCTAAAAAATATTATATATCTAGTGGCATTTATCAATGCCAGTTGAAAGCTAGTTAGAGTTTGTTAGAAATGAAAAGATGGATGATGAGCCTTGATTGGACTTGGTGAATATTTCCACAGGTTTGCTCTTGCTGTTTTAACTTCACTTTTTAACATGTGTTCATCACTTTAGGGGTCCTCAGTCTTTCAGTAAAAAAAACACTGACATTTTCATTTCTTCATTCTGCTCTGCTGATATTCAAGCCCCTGAACAGGAAAAGCAAAGTGATGCCTTTCACTCTTACCCATCCATCCTTCCTTCCTTCCGTCCTTCCTTCCAACCATCCATGCATCCATCCATTTATCCATACTTCATTCAAAAAATACCTGGGAATTATAGTAAACCCCAGCAAGGAGCCCATAGAGTAGTGGATAGAAGAGGTAGAGAGGGCCACAGTTAACAGTGTGAAGTGGCCTTTAGAAAAAGAAACTGCCCTTAGGTTGAAGCGGAACTTCTTAAAGAAGGAAGGTAAATGTCCCACTTCACCTGGACAGGTCACACCTGGATCATCAGGAGGGAGTTGTCAAACCAGCCTGGAGCGTATGTTTAGAGGAAGGAATCGGATTGCTGAAGAAATATGAAACTATCCAGTGAACAAAAGATGAATTAACTGATGATGTTTTATATAGAGAAAGAAGAAGATTCAGGGCATGTCCTGTAGTTATTTTCAAGTGCCTATGAAAGCAGAGGAAATGTGTTTTGTCATCCTGAGGAAATAGACTAAAACCAGCAGGTGAAACCTCCATGAAGGAAGACTTTGTCTGATTATAAAGAACTTTCTAGCAGTCACAGCTGTTCAAAGAAAGAGCTGCTATGGGAGGTGGTGAGCATTCCGTCTCTGGAAACTTAAATATAGATCATTTGGGACTGAAAAGGAGACTCAGCACTGGAAGTGTATTTGTACTAACAAGAAAAAAGACCCCTGCGCTTCTTCCTTAGCAGTTAATGAGGCTGTGCTGGTCCCTCTTCGTTTGCCTGCCCACATCCATCCTCCGTCCTGCTCTGTCCTGGAAAGCCAGCCTCAGTGGATGACATCATCTGGCTCCCAGGATCTCTGGAGCTCGTTCACACTTGGCCACTGCACAGTTCAGAGAAGTGACCAGGGGCGGGGGCGGGGTGGGGAGAGTGAACAGGCTGTCCCTGTGGAGCCGAAGGGTTCTGGCAGTTCTTACATCTCTCCCCTCAGCCTGCAAGGTGGCCTCTTGCCTTTGGCTCCAGCATTCCGAGAGTGCCCTCAGAGCACCCGCCCTCCCGCGGCCCCTGCTCCTTAGGGCCCAGGGATGCTGATGGCTTCTCACCGCGGCCAGTCACGCAATACGTCCACACCCTCAGCGGGCTCTCAGAACTCCTGTGCATTTTTAAGAGTTCCTCGCATCAAGAAGCAGAGGCTATTTGCCCTCTCCCCTCAAACCAGGTCCAGCTGGGCCTGTTGTGTTGACCAACAGAAAGTAAGAGAAATCAGTGCGCAGGACCTCAAGGGCCTTACTCCACTCATTGCAGGGAACCGAGACGAAGGCGAGCTGTAAAGCAGCCTGGGCTGGAAGAGCCCGTAGAAAGAGGGCCAGCATCTCAGTCAAGCCCGGCTCCAGGCGCACCAGCCAGTTGACCCATCAGCTGGGAGCGGCACAGACCTGCAGAAGAACCACCCAGGCAACCCACAGAAAAATCATGCATGGTTGTTGTTCTAACCCCCAAATATGGGGAGTGCTTTGTTGCGCAATGAATAGATAACCGAGCCAACTCTAGCTGTAACTATGTGATCCAGAATTATCTCCAAGCGTGCTGCCTGGTTCTCGCTGGGACCCTGACTGGTACAAAGTTCTGTGGAGGGACCCTCGCTGCAGACTGGGGACATTTCTCCACTCTCTCCACTTTGACCCTGCCAAGGTAAGGAAGGGCTCCTTTCTGGAGTCCCCTGGGCACTTCTTCCTACCAGGTAGAACTAGAGCGCAGCCCTTGTGGGTCAGACCCTTCTGAAGCGGCAGAGTCAGGAAGGTGGCCAAGCCAATATCTTATTTTCCTACCTTGCTGAACTATGAAAACGGCTTTAAAAAGAGAGCCAAAAAAGTGGAGAGCATGATTTTAGACCTCGCTTAGAAGGAAGGCCTCTAACTTCTCTTCTGACCTAATTTCAAAAACTGTGGAAGTTCTAGTCTATGGGAATAAGTGGAAACAATTTGGGCCTTGACATAAAACACAAGACAGAAAATATTCTCCCCATGTTTCTGCTCCTATAGTTACAGCAACTGATTTTCACCATAATTACCTATGGAGAGTAAACAAACAAACAAACAACATTCTGTCTTTTTGAATCTTTCCTAGTAATTCCTTTTTAAAAGTATTAGGAAAATACTTAAAATGACAGTAATGTAAATTATATGTATGTAAATGTAAAGGATGTAAATTATACAATTATATAAATGCAAAAAGCAGTGTTTTCCTCTTCACTCTCCCCCTCCCCAGAGATAAAGAATATTAACAGTTTGGTATGTATTTTTCCTGACTTTGGCCCACACCAATGTTGCATTTTCATTTTTTTTCATGTCATAGTGGTGATATGAATGGTTCTAAGGCAAAGACTCATTTTATAACAAAGAAGCATTATAAATGAGGAGGCTTGGTTGTTTTAATACCTTGAGAATTACTTATATTCCAAATGAATATGACTAACTTTAAAGTTTTGGAGACAATAAATGCAACCAAAAGTAGAACTAGACCATTCATCATTGGATATTTCTTGATGATTTAGAGGTAGTTGCTAAGGGCATGATGACTACCCAGAAAAATCATGAGCACCCGTTGTGGGGAAAAAAGATTCTAATTAACTTTCTGATTGTGTGTATTCCACGTTTACTACACTTGGTGTGCATCAAAATTTCCACTTTTGATCAAAATGCTGATCCAGACTACGGATCCTTCTGGAATGCTACCTACAGATCTATACAAGATGACGAGTGCCTTAGAGTCTAGATCATAGTGACTCCAAAACAGTTATCTGCTCGGGAGGAGAAAATAAGCAGCATAGGTTAGGATGGGGTTTCTCAAATTTCTCAACATCCACACCCTTAGTGCCCTGGGCAAAACAACTGTTCATCATGGGACTGTCCTGTGTATTATAGAATGTTTACTAGCGTCCCTGGCCCCCATCCACTCGATGCTAGTTGTACCCCCTAGTTGTGACAAGCCGAAATGTCTTCAGACACTTTTGTCCCCAGGGAAGGAGATAAAATCACCCCTGGTTGAGAACCAGGGGGTTAGGAAAAGGGCTTTTCCAGTTGACTGAAGGCAATGGGAGTTTGTTCTGATGAAGGCAGAGTGGAGACTCCCTGATACCCTTTGAAGTAAAACCATGCAAGTGGCTTGTTATATTGCAGTCCCAAAGGCACTGACCCAATTCCTACTTCTTCGACTCCATGGGCTCATAGGTAGCTGAACTGTGCCAGTGATAAGTTGGTATAAATACTACCAGGAAGGTGAAGTATTAAGCTATTGTCAAATTGGTGGAGTGTGTAATAGAATCGATAGAACTCCCATATGATCCAGCAATCCCCACTCTGGGTATATATCTGAAGGAAATGAAATCCATATCTCGAAGAAATATCTGTGTTCTATGTTCATTACAGCATTCACAATAAACAAGATATGGAAATAACCTGAGTGCCCATCAATGGATAAAGAAAATGTGTGTGGGGGGGGGTGTATAAAATTCAACCATAAAAAAAGAAGGAAATCGGGG
>NW_027736972.1:0-309 GCF_054177405.1 Leptonychotes weddellii | reverse complement strand
CATTGGGCTCCCGGCTCAGCAGGAAGCCTGCTTCTCCCTCTCCCACTCCCCCTGCTTGTGTTCCTGCTCTCGCTGTCTCTGTCTCTGTCAAATAAATAAATAAAATCTTTAAAAAAAAAAAGAAAAAGAAACTATGAGGGCCCTGGGGGAAGCCTCAGCCTTAAAAACAAAAGATGCTTTCTCTCTGAACAGCCCTTCCGTCTTCTAAGGCATTTTCTTGTCTCCTAGCTTATGTGAGCACCACAAAAGACAGACAGCTCAGTGGGATACAAATATCAACCTTCCACATTTGATGGAAAGATAAAGGTA
>NW_027736971.1:0-309 GCF_054177405.1 Leptonychotes weddellii | reverse complement strand
AGCCCCGAATGACAAAGTCGAGAGTTATTATGGAAAGGGTTTTATTCGCTTCTGTTTTACACACACCCTCAAAGGTGGTAAAGTCATCAGGAGGCTGCACTCTGAGAACATGATGTTCTTTTCGAAATACCAGGTGAACTAGATTATCTCAAAGTGGAGTCCTAAATATGCAAGTGTTCTTGAGCACAGACCGACCTCCCCCTGCTCTGAAATTTCAACCTCTCTGGAACTTGTGTGTTGGCATTAGATAAGCAAGCCCTTTCCAGCAGCTGGGGAAATGGCTTAAAATCCTCCCTTTCCACCCTGCTC
>NW_027736970.1:0-309 GCF_054177405.1 Leptonychotes weddellii | reverse complement strand
CATCCCTGAGAAAGCAGAGCAGGAATAGCTTGAGACTTCCATGCCAAGCAAATGTACAGCGGGAAATTCTCCTAAGCCAGGGGTTTGCTCAGAGGCCCCAGCCCCTGTGGCTAAAATCAGGATTCTGTCTGTGCTGATTTACTTCCCAGCTGGGTTTTAGGAAAAGCCTCAAAAAGACCACTGGGCTGTGCCCGGGATCGGCCGTTGAGGCCAGCCTCCCTCAGGGCCACCCCCCCTTTCCGGACAAAGAGCCACATGAAGGGAGGTCCTCGAAGTGTCCCCCTGAACATTCATAAAGATGCAAAAAAA
>NW_027736969.1:0-309 GCF_054177405.1 Leptonychotes weddellii | reverse complement strand
GAGAGAATATCCAAGCAGACTCCCACTGAGCATGGAGCCCGACGAGGGGCTCAGTCCTATGAGCCATGAGATCAGGACCCAAGCCGAAACCAAGAGTCAGATGCCCAACTGACTGAGGCACCCATGTGCCCCAAGACAGTGATTTCTAATTCTGTCAGCCAAAGAAACTTCAGAGACAAGGGAAACATCTTTAAAAACAAAAATAGACACGTTCTGCATGGAGCACTGGGTGTTGTGCACGAACAATGAATCATGGAACACTTCATCTAGAACTAATGATGTAATGTATGGGGATTAACATAAGAATAA
>NW_027736968.1:0-309 GCF_054177405.1 Leptonychotes weddellii | reverse complement strand
GCTGAAATCAAAAGTCAGATGTTTAACCTATTGTGCTACCCAGACACACTCCCCTTCTTTTCTATTTTTAGAAAAAATTGTGTAGAACTGATATGAATATGTTCTTAAATGTTGGGTAGAATTCACAGTGAAGCAGTAAAGTTATCAGGTACTGTGGTTTTATTTACTTTCATAATTTAATTTCAGGTTATCCTTTAATAAGCTTAGATAGTTATAGTAGTTTGGTAGTTATGTCTCTTAGAAATTTGCTCATTTTGTGTGCATTAACTAATTGGTTTGCCTTTTTAAAAATATTTAATTTTTTATTTA
>NW_027736967.1:0-309 GCF_054177405.1 Leptonychotes weddellii | reverse complement strand
ACAGGAGTTCTATACATAATTAGGATATTAATCTCTTATCAATTTTTTTCTCATTCTGTAGATTGTTTTTTCATGTTATTTAGTTTGATGTAGTCCCACTTACTTCTTGTTTGTTATTTATGCTTTAGGTTTAGCCAAATAATCATTGCCAGAGTCATGTCAAGGAGTTTTTACTGTTTTCTTCTGATTTCATGGTTTCGGATCTTACATTTTAGACAGTAACTCATTTCAAATTAATTTTTGTGAGTGGTGTAAAATAGGGGTCTAGTTACATTCTATCTTTTCTCCATTGAGTATTCTTGAATAACT
>NW_027736966.1:0-309 GCF_054177405.1 Leptonychotes weddellii | reverse complement strand
CCAGGATCCTGGGATCGAGCCCCGCATCGGGCTCCCTGCTCGGCGGGAAGCCTGCTTCTCCCTCTCCCACTCCCCCTGCTTGTGTTCCCTCTCTCGCTGTGTCTCTCTCTGTCAAATAAATAAAATCTTTAAAAAAAAAAAAAAAGAATATAGATCTTAAAATTTGTATTTGATTATTTTATAAAAGGATGGGTGATTCCCACTTAAAAGCTCCAGGAACACTTTGGGAAAACTGAAGTGCAGATCAGATCATATTTTTTAAACTAATTAATTAATTAATTATCTTTGTGAGGAGAGAAAAGGCACTTG
>NW_027736965.1:0-309 GCF_054177405.1 Leptonychotes weddellii | reverse complement strand
CCAGATAATTGATTCCAGATTGAAACAGTTTTCTTCTGCATCTCCCCACCATAGGCTGAAACTGAGAAACTAGCTCTCACTGGCTTTCTCTCTCTCTCTCTCTCTCTCTTTCTCTCTCTCTCTCTCTATATATATATATCCCATTTTATATTATGACCATTATACCCCTTTGGGATAAATCAACTATAATCAAAAATAGAATTTTTAAAAAATATCAATGGGGAACTTGGGACCAAGGGAGCACATGATGGGAAATATTAGCACATATGCAGCAGGCCAGTTGGAGAATATTGCCTAGCACCACTCAGC
>NW_027736964.1:0-309 GCF_054177405.1 Leptonychotes weddellii | reverse complement strand
ACCTTCTAACAGGGACTGTTAAGAATTAACAGCTTTTAGAGTATGAAAATCTTTGGAGATATTAAGGAAAAGTGAAAGACAAAGATGAAAAACTATAGGGCAAAAAATGAAGATAAGACAACAGATCCAAGGGAGACTAATACAATGTTGAAAATAATATGGAAACTTAACATGAGTAAATTTTAAATGTTGAGTGGACTTTTTTTGAAAATGTGACAAACACAGAAACCAATTTTGAACACTGAACATGTTATAATATATAAAGGAATTGGATTATTAGTATAAAATCTACCCACACCAAAACCAGCA
>NW_027736963.1:0-309 GCF_054177405.1 Leptonychotes weddellii | reverse complement strand
ACTGTCTTAGTTTAGGTTCCTCAGAAGTAGACCATGAGAAAGACATCAAAGGGATTTCTTAGTATTCCCAGGAAAGACCCATAGTTGGGGAGTAGAAAAGGGAGGGAAGAAGGCCAAACAAAGCTACAGTACCCACTAAAGACTCATGGAGCCAGCAAATGTCCTCTCAATACCACAGGGATCTCTGGACTGTGAGGGTCACGTGGCAGAGTTACCCTGATCAGAGGATAAGAAAGCTCCAGTGTTTATAGACCCTCATGCTGTTAGTCCTTTGATGAAGAGCAGCACCTCAGGGCAGCCCTTCTGGCA
>NW_027736962.1:0-4799 GCF_054177405.1 Leptonychotes weddellii | reverse complement strand
ATTGCAAAGAATGCATTTGAGTGGTGTTGACATCTTTACAGTATTATATCACATCCAAAAATATGTATCTCTCCATTTGTCCAGATCTTCTCTTTTGTCCTTCAGTAGAGTTGAACAGACTCCATAGAAGTCTGGTGCATTCTTTCTTTGGTTAATTCTTGATTCTTCATCCATTAGACATTCATTCCTTTAATACATACTCACTGAGTGCTTTCAGAGTCCTTAGCACTAGGGGCAGTGATGAAGAAAACAATCCAGTTCCTAGCCCTGTTGGGGGTAAGATTCCATAGGAATATATGGAATATAATGCATATGCTACAGCTTTATGAAGATATTTTTATTCTTATTATAAATGATTACTTACTTATTTACTATATGTTTTATTTTTTACTACATTCCTACAATATTTTACTGTAAGAGCATGTATATACATTTATTTATTTGCTATAATGTTTCTAGCTGATTATTGATGGCATAGAGGAGTGATGTTGATTTGTAAGCTGATCTTGGATCTGGCAACCTTGATGAATTCCTATTAGTTCTAAAAGTACATCAGTTCTATTGAGGGTTTTATGTAGATGAGCTAATCAACTATAAACAACACTTTATCTCTTTCCATCTTTAATCGTATTATTTTATTTTCACATCTTATACCTTCAGTCAAGATATCAAATGTTATATTAAACAGTACCAATGATACCAGGCATCCTTATCTTGTTCCTGATTTTAGTATGAATTATATAAAAATTGTCCATCAAGTAGGATGTGTCTATTACAGGTTTTGATATATTGCCTTTTACAAGGTAGCAAATGTCCTTCTATTTTTTGTTTCCTGAGACTTTTTCACAGAAGAGTTAAATGTCACTATGGGAATTTTCTGGATTTGTTTAGAACATGATTTGATTATTCCCCTTAAATCCACTGTGTGGTATGGTTGTTTAAGAAAAGTGGTCACAGTTGTCTGACCATCTTCCCACTGAGAAGCAGGGTCTCTGTTCCCTCCCCTAGGATCTGGGACAACATGATTTCTTGGACCAAAGAACATGGTGGAATGACTCCATGGTAGAATGATGTTGGGTGGACATGATGTTGGGTGACTCTCCAAGGCAGGAGAGTAAGTCTACCTCATTCCCTGGGTTTTTCTGTCTGGGGGAAGCTGGCTGCTATGTTTGAAAGTCTGAGAGTACCATGCTCAGGAGACCAATGCTGGAACTTGGGTCAAGCCCCCAGCCATCAGTCAGCATCAACCTCCTGCCATTAGACTGAACTATCTTGGAAGTCTGTGTGGTTGGGCTTCCACCATAAGCCAAAAACGTTGCTCATGGGGCTTCTTCCTGAGGGTGGCTTTGCAGACTGGCAGGCCCCGGACGCAGAGGCTGAGGCCGTCACCTCCATGCTGATGGAGCCGACATGCGAGGTGGCCGCACTGCGCGCTCATGCCTCCTGAGCCCCGTGGGAGCCTGCGTGCTGTCTCCCTCTGCCTCTTTGTCCTCTGTCATGAAGCCGTTCCCTGCATCCGCATCTGGCCCAGTGTGGGCGACGCGGAGCTCACCCTGCGTTTTCATGGCCCTGAAGCTCCAGCGAAGGTGACACACTCACCCTCGAAAGCACAGAGGAGGAAGGACGCCCTCCATCACGGGATGCTGCACAGAACACGGTGTGAGATGGTTGGCAACAGAAATTATTGTTGTAAATCCAGATAGCGTTTATAACAGAGCCCAGCAGACGTGTTTTAAAATCCTTGTAAAATATTAAAACTGATGGAGGAAACTCGTGACTCTGACGGCCGGTGTGTGAGGAGCCCCTCTGGGGCTGGGGACCACAGTACAGAAAACGCTACTTCCAGCTCATTGTTAGAGGTAGTTAACGTTTCAAGGAAACTAGTCAAGTGTTCCGTGTTTGACAAATGATGAAAGCAATTTTCACGTTAAAGATGTTGGACTAAATCCTGTTCATGCTCCCATGTCAGCAGGCGAGTTGAAGTTCTCTTCCACGGGGGTACGTGGTTTGGGGAAATGCCAGTCCACACCAGCATGGGGGTGTTTTCCGCCGGCTGGGAAATGTGGGGGTTGTGACCTCAGAGCTGCTTGTCCACGAGCAGTCCTTGGTAGGACACGCGTCTTGCCCCTTGGTCTTCTGCAGGGATCCATCTGAACAGCGTTTCCGGTCCTCCTGCAGGTAGGCGGTGTCCCCACGTGTGGCCTAGCATCGGTTCAAGGTCATGGGACGTGGGTCCCACGAGGCAGGCGCCGACACGGACGCCAGACCCTGGGCGCCCGTGGACTCTGGGCTTCACCGAGACCACGGAGCGCAGCCCTCAGGTGGTAACCGGCTATCCAGTGGCCTCAGCGTGGGCATTAAGGATTGTCTGGGTGGACATGGCGGCGTCATTAGATGTAGGCCCTTCTGACCTGGGACATCTGTGACCCAGAAGGGTTACTAGCGTCCCCACCCCGTGCAGTCAGCATGGAAACAGACGCCGCGCGGAGACCTAATGCGGGGACCACGGTGTGCGTGCAGGGTTGCTCGGGCGCTGGGTCTCTGCTCCCTCACCTGGGACCAGGCTAACAGCAGCACCGACAGGAGTTGGGTCAGGAGTAGGGGAGACAAGCTCCATGGGGCCCAAGTCGAGCTGCTTTGGGGGTGGGCTCTCAGGTGGGAGCGTCTTGTGTCCCTGGAGGCCAAATTCACACCTGCACTTCCTGCACTTCCTGCACATCCCGGGACCCAGTGCCTGCCATGCTCCAGGCAAGCACATCGGGGCGCTGGCCCGATTAACCCATGGCCCACGTTACCACTAGGAGCACGCGGCCCAGGCTCTCCCCTGCTGTTCCTCCTCTTGGCAGGGGCGAGGATGCTGTGAGGGGGAGGCTGGTGGGGCTAGCCCTTTGAGGAAGAGTGGGGTCTGGGATGGCAGGCAGCATCTCGCCTCCTGGGGACTGCAGGTGACGGGGCTCGGGAACAGAGCAAGCCGGTGGGAAGTGCAACTGTTTGGGACCATACATCAGTCCCTCCGATGCTGTTTCTTACCTTGATTCTGGTTTTCATTAAATGTCAGTTTGGGCAAATTCCCAATTTTAGTCTTTGTGAGATCTGAAGATTTTTCTGGCACTTCCCTTGTCACTCTTGATGATTTTTTTTAAAAGATTTTGTTTATTTATTTGACAGAGAGAGACAGCGAGAGAGGGAACACAAGCAGGGGGAGTGTGAGAGAGAGAAGCAGGCTTCCCGCGGAGCAGGGAGCCCGATGCGGGGCTTGATCCCAGGACCCTGGGACCATGACCTGAGTAGAAGGCAGATGCTCAACGACTGAGCCACCAGGTGCCCCGTGATGATTTTGTTTTTAATCTGAGGAGGATTACTCTGAATGTATAAGATAGCTGCAGGTAAGGAAAAACTTTTCTAATTTTTCTCCTTCTAATTACAGCTTTGAATGCCATTTCGATTTTGTTCAAAGTCCTTCTCGCTTGTAATTTAGTAAAACTAATTCAAGTGAACACAGACTTCTCCTAGTTAAGTCTCATAATGATTCATGAAAGTCTTAATTAAGCATCTGCTAAGAAGTAAATGAGTTATGATAATTTGGGTAATGGCTATCATTTTGGAATAGCTAATGCCAAACATTTGGAAAGAATTATAATAGCTTTAACTAAATGATAAACATTTCTCCATTAGCCTTTGTGAGGAAATCACTGCATGTAGGACGTGGTGAGCATGGCCCCGAGCCACATCACCTGCATGTGGCCTGTCACAGGTTCAGTCCACCCAGGCCATGTGGCAGTTCAAACAAGCACAGAGCACAGAGCAACCTTCCAAACAAGAAGCCAGGGTAAACCAAACTTGACCTGGATCATAATTAGGGACAAAGTTAGAGTAAGAGACACCACGAGTGAGTGTTCAAAATCTTCGGACTTCCCACCAATTCCTACGTCCACGTGCCCTCCTACCCACGTGCCACCAAGTCCACGGGGCAGATGACACAGAGAATCATGGACGAGAAAATGCCCCCAGATCCCAGGAGACCCTCCATGAGGCACCCGCAGGAGGAGTCTGGTGCTCCAGGCAACAGGAAGTGTCCTTGTCACAGTTCGGGGTGCACCCAGGTCCCACGAGACAGGCACTGATACGGACGGCTCGTCAGGGGCACGTGGGTCCCACGAGGCAGGCGCTGACACGGGCGGCTCGTCAGGGGCACGTGGGTCCCACGAGGCAGACGTTGACACGGGCGGCTCCTCAGGGGCACGTGGGTCCCACGAGGCGCTGACCTGGACGGCTCGTCAGGGGCACGTGGGTCCCACGAGGCAGGCGTTGACACGGACGGCTCTTCTGAGACCAGCACCTACGTCTCCACGAGCAAGAGGGGTCTGGGGGGGGGCAACCCGTCTGCTCTGTGCCTCCCAGTCTTTGTGCATAGGAAGCTCGGCAGCTGAGCCAGCCAGCGAGAAGGGGGAACGAGGGCCTGGGGGTGACGGGGGCCACACCTTTGCCTCAGAGGAAGCCGGTATTACATGTGGCGTCCTGGCTTCGGACACATGTGTGGCTCTTGTTCAGTGTGCTGGGACGTGGGTGCAGGACTGAGTGCCATAGTGTGACATGTGTGTGACGGGTCATTTTTAGCTGAAAGCAAGCCTTGCCAAAATTAATACACGCACAAAGACCTACTTGGAGCCCTTGAGACCTATTTCTAGGAAGACAGAAATGTTTTGATATTGGTGATGTGCATATCACAGAACATGTTGGGCCAAATGTTTTCTCCTGAGAACAGCTCTCTGGGCAGAGGTGGACAGCCTGCACCCAGC
>NW_027736961.1:0-14198 GCF_054177405.1 Leptonychotes weddellii | reverse complement strand
GGTGGTGGGTATTGAGGAGGGCACATTCTGCATGGAGCACTGGGTGTTATGCACAAACAATGCATCATGGAACACTTCATCTAAAACTAATGATGTAATGTATGGTGACTAACATAATAAAATAAAACTTTTAAAAAAAAAGAGTATTAGGAGGTCAGAGCCTACTAGTAAACGACTCACATGCTGTGCCACAACAAATACATGGTAATACTGCACTCCGGTAACACATACACCCCTGTGGATGGATGGATATTATTACCCAAAGAAATGGTATTTCAATGATCTCATAACATGTACTATACCTGGCATGAATTGGAAATCAATGCTGATCTTTTTCCTTTAACAAGAACATCCACTGAAAAGTTATTTTTGAACATGGGACACTTTAACTGGATAATCTGTGCTAATGATTATTCAGAGGTTAAATTCTTCAATCATACTAAAATGAAGGATACTACTATCACCATAAACAATGAATGTATTAAAATATTGTATGCTATTAATGTAACATGTAATAATGTTGCCAAAATGGGTACCTACATCTCAGAATATTCATACAAAGATCTTCCAACATCTTACCATATAAAATAACAGAAATACCTTGGGTTAAAACTGACAAAATTGATAAACTTTTGGATGAAAACATGGAAGGACTCAAAGCAGCCCATAAAACCTTAACCAACAAGCTAACCCACTTTAAAAATGCTATGCAGGCCATTCATGCAGCTTCAGCCGTCACTAATACTAACTTAGCTGCATTAAACAAAGACATAGAAAACTTACATAATAAATGTTCCTTTCTAGAATTGTTAGCAAAACCCTTCAAACAGGTGGTTTGTTTTGGCTTCTGGTCTGACTATAACCCTTTAAAATACCTAAAGATGGGATGGAATTATCTCTACACATGTTTGGGAATCCATTAAGGAAGTCCTTTTAGTTATCATTTTTGCCATATATCTTATTAAATATGCTATTAGAATGTTATGCACTCTTAAACTTAAAAAGAAAAAAATCACAGAAAGACTATGATTAACCATACCCTCACCATTCTTTTTTGGATACACCAAGAGCCTATGCTGAAGATTCCATATGTATTTTTTTTATTGTCTTCTTTTTGTTTGACTTTATTCAATTAGATGTGACTTTGAGTTGGAGTTTTTGTGTTTGCTTGATTCATTTTAATATATCTATCTTGTTTGGATTTGATGTGCTCTTTATCTTATATGGTTTGAATTTAACTGATTTTGTTTGATTTCTATTGAAAACTTGATTAAATAACCTAAAAGTACCTTTTGCTATGTTACCAAACTACTACTGCCATCCTGCTGTAAGACATACTTGATTCCTGCATGGCCCTTACAGAATTTGCCATGAGGAATCATGGAGTGGAATGTAGAGAGCAAAATGGAGTCTCTCACGTCAAGCAGGAAACGATGTCATGCAATGACGTGAGGAGTTCAGTTACTGCAGCTAGGAGGTATCACTGGGACCCACGTCAGCCGACACCCCAGAACTGATCACGAAGAACCAGAGGAGGTCTGCAGAGACCCAAAACTGAGTAAATTCCTTTAAAAAGGGAAGGATTTTGGCAGAAAACTGTCAAACTCTTCAGACCTGACCCCTCTTTGTCTGACTTAAAAAAGTCAATTGCCGCAGAAGGCTCTGCCCCATTGATCTCCGGGATCTCCGAACAGAACCAAGAGTCTTCACTGCTAGAACATCAGAAGCATTGAGTGCAGAGAGCTGACCTGGACCAGACCGAGGCCTTACCTCAACCACACGCCCACAGACTGACTTCAAATTTGGTTTGTGAATTTCCTGCACCCTTCTGTTATCTTGTTCATTGTGTGGCTTGTCTTCTCTCCTGCTCTGGGTGCTTTGTAAGAAGCCAAGTTCAATCACATCATCAATTGATTGTCACTGAGTTTGGAATCCTGAAACCTGCTTTCTAATTGTGATTTAACTTTGCTTTAGGACTGAATAAAGCGGACATTGTGGAAAGACACAAATCGTGTGTGTGCCTTCATAGTGTGCTCATGACACTTACCCAACAGTCTTTACAACAGTCACCATATGCACATTCGGCAGATGATTTAAGTTTACAAGTACTTCCTTCACAACAAGGGTCAGATTCACACTCCTGTGAAAAGAAAATAACTGTCAATAAGGAAAGGAGTCATTGTCATCAATTTTCATTAATCAAAGTCTTATCTCAGATCTAAAATCTTTTTTCTAACTGGGCTATAGCTGTGCTCGCTTCAGCAGCACATATACTAACTGGGCTATAGCAGTTACTCTCTGGAAAATCACTTACTATCCTTCTGAAGTTATCAGTGACTCTTCATTTATAACCATTTAAAGTTCAACAACTTTCAAAGGACTGAAATCATACAGAGAATGCCTCTTTGTCTGCTGGAACTGCCAGAAGAAGATACCATAGACTGGTGGCTTCAACAACAGAAATTTACTATCCATAGTTCTACAGGCTAGCGGTCCAAACAAAGTTCCAGCCAATTCGGTTTTTGGCGAGGACTTTTTTCCTAGCTTGCAGACAGTTGCCTTCTGGCTGTGTGCTCACACGGCCCCTCTTCAGTGTGGATGTTCTGACAGAGAGAGAGCAAGCAAGCTCTTCAGGATCTCTTCTCTTAAGAACACTAACCCTGTCAGATCAGGACCCCATCCTGACTGCATTCACCTTAATTACTTACTTGGAGGCCCCATCTGCAGATACAGCTACCCTGGGGGCTAGGGCTTCAACATATAAATTTGGAGGAGGAGGACACATTCAGTCATAAGTTCCTTTAATTATCATGGAGAATTAAACATCCATCAATGCCTTTCTCTTCATGCTCAAGGTCTGACTTATCTAATGGGTGTGTCTTCACCTTATGTGGACATTCTTTTTATCTTGCCTGGCTTCTCTCACCTCACTTTAAGCCTCCATGGCTCCCCATCACACCCCCCCACACAAATCCCACAACCTCCCACCCACAGAGACATCTCCTCTATGTTCCAGCTAATGTGTTCAGGTCTGAATTGTTTGAGAGAGGAGAAGGAGGGGGAAAGAATAAGACAGGGGACAGAAGGAGGAGGGGAAGAGAGGGGGCCAAGGAAATAAGCTTTCTTTCATTTTTGAAGAATATTTGTCCTCCTTTGGAATTCTAGGTTGACAGTTTCTTCCATTGAGAACTGTAAATATGCTGCTCTATTGTCTTCTGGCCCTTAGTGTTTCAGGGAAAAAATCAGCTGCCATTCATATCTCTGTTCCCCTGGTTTTTTATTGGCTTCTTTCATTATTTTCCCTTTATATCAGCATTTTGACTACAGTATACCTAAGTGAATTTTCTTTGTAATGATTCTGGCATGGGTTCACTTGGTGTTTTGAAATTGTAAGTCAATGTTTTTCCCTAAATTAGGGGGGTTTTCAGCCATTATTTCTTTTATTTTTTCTTTCATTCTTAGTCTCCTGAAATTTCACTAACAGTTACATTAGACTATTTGATATCTCCTATGTGTCCCTGATTCTCTGCTCATTTTTCTTTTATCTTTTCTATTTGTTCTTTAGATTGGATTATTTCTTTTGATCGGCTTCATGTTCATTGACTCTTCTGCCATATTAGTCTGCTATTAATTCTATCCAGTGAAACTTTCATTTATTGGACTTTTTAGTTCTATAATTTCTATTTGGTTCTTTATTATAATTTACATTCTTTCTAAAATTTTTTATCTCTTTAATCATGAAGACCATATTTTTCTTTATTTCTTTGATGATAAATAGTGGAATACAACTGATAGCAGCTTTATTTCTAATAGCAAAATGTGAGAAAAAAACCCAAATGTCCTTTAATGGGTGAATGATTAAGCAAACTCTGCATGGTTAAACAATGGTTAAACAAACTCCAGGCAGGACCTCCGGGCTGGTGGAAACACTAGCATAAACATTATTCCAAGTTCTCTGTAGTAAAATCCATCCAATGGAACAATACTCATAAAAAGGAATGAAATAGTAATACATACAACAACTTTAGATTGACCTCAAAGGCATTTCATTTAGTGAAAAAAGTCTGTCTCAAAGAGTATATATTTTATATATACTCCATTTTATATAAACTCCATTTATATGACATTATTGAAATGGCAATACTATAGATAGAGAACAGCTTAGAGGTAGCCAGGGGAAGGGATCAGGGCTGGAGTTGGGGGTGGGTATGAATACAAAGAGGTAGCAGCAGGGAGTTTTATTGTGTGATGATAGAACAGTTCTCTGTGTTAACTGAGGTGGTGTTTACATAAATCAATAAATGGAATAAAATTACACATACACACGCATACACAAATGTGGTTAAAAATGGTGAAAACTGAATAAAGTCTGTGATCTAGTTAATGCATCAATGTCAGTGTCCTGGTTTTTATATTGCATGAGAGCTACATAAGATGTCACTTTTGGGAGAAACTGGTGAAAATACATGGGGCTCTTCGCACTGTTTATGCAACTTCCCATTAGTTTATAATCTTTTCATAATAAAAATGTAAAAATAAATGAACTCTAGGGACACCTGGGTGGTTCAGTCAGTTAAGCATCTGCCTTTGGCTCAGGTCATGATCCCAGGGTCCTGGGACTGAGCCCTGAATTGGGCTCCCTGCTCAGCGGGGAGTCTGCCTCTCCCTCTCTCCCTGCTTGTGCACCACCCCCCTCTCTGTCTGCATCAAATAAATAAATAAAAATATTTTAAAAATAAATAAATAAATGAACTCTAATTTAAACCTTGTACCATACAAAAGAATTAAGTCAAAATCGATCATAGTCCTAAATATAAACCCTAAAATTAGAAGGCTTCTAGGAGAAAACCTTTGCAACTTTAGATTAGACAAAGATTCCTGAGATATAACATCAAAAAAGCATAGCCCATAAAAGCATAAATTGGTAAAATGGGCTTTCATCAAAATATAAAGCTTCTAGTCTTCAAAAAACACTGTTAAGGTAATTAAAGATAAGCCAGAGACTGGGAGAAAATATCTGCAAATCTGGATAAAGGACTCATATCCAGAATATATGAAGTACTCCCAAAACTATCTAATTTTCAAAATGGGGAAAAGAGGTGAACAGACACATCATCAAAAAAAGATATACAAATGGCAAATAACCACATGAAAACATGCTCAACATCACTAGTCACTAAGGAAATGCAAATTAAAACCTCAGTGAGGTACCACTTCACATTCAAGAGAATGGCTAAACTGAACGACTGACTATATGAAGTGTTGCCAAGGATGTAAAAGAACTAGAACTCTCATACACTGACAGTGGGGATGTAAAATGGTACAAACACTTTGGAAAACAATTTGAAAATGTCTCGAAAAGTTATACACCTAACATATGACCCAGTCATTCCACTCCTAGGTATTTATCCAAGAGAAATGAAAACATAAGTCCATATGAAGACTTGTATGGAAGTCTTCCAATACAGCAGCTTTACGTGTTAATAGCCAAAAACTGGAAAGAACCCAAATGTACATGAACAGATGAAAAGATAAACCAATGGCACCATGTCCATACTACTCAATGATAAACAGCAATAAAAAGGAATGAACTACTGACACAGTAGCAACATGGATGAATCTCAAAATAATTATGCGGAGGGAATGAAGCTAGAGAAAAAAAAAAATCATTCCACTTACATGAAATTCTAGGAAATGCACACTAATGTATAATGACAGAAAGGAGATCAGTGATTGCCTGAGGATGGGAGAACAAAAAGGGATGGAAAGGGCGCCTGGGTGACTCAGCTGGTTAGGCGATTGCCTTCGGCTCGGGTCGTGATCCTGGGGTCCTGGGATTGAGTCCCATATCGGGCTCCCCCTGCTCAGCGGGGAGCCTGCTTCTCCCTTTCCCTCTGCCTGCCACTCCCCCAGCTTGTACTCTCCCTCTGTCAAATGGATAAATAAAATCTTTTTTAAAAAGTGGGGGGGGGGGTGTGGAAAGAAGGGAGTACCAAGAGTCACAAAGAACTTTTTGGGATAATGACGTGTTTATTATCTTGATCATGAAGATGGTTTCACACAAGTATACATGTGTCAAAAATGTATCAACTTATATACTTTAAATATATGCAGTTTATTGTTGACCAAGTTTTCACAATTGCACATTTCTTACTCTTTGCTCTGTCCTAACATAGTTATTAGTTTTTTAGTAAAGCTTCTCTCTTTCCTACAGGCCCCTGAGCTCTGCTTGTCCCTACAGAAAAAGTGGAGTGTGCCACCCCCTCCCTCCTATCAGCTATTCGTGGAAATCAGCTGACTACAGCAGAACACTTTCATATCAGACCTCACTGGTCATTTCCCCTTGCTTATCCAGCTTCCTCTTAAAAGATTCTGCTTATCAGCTTGCCCTCACCTTGACCCTTTAAAAGAAAAACCTTTTCTTATTTCATTTTAAGATGCTTTCAGATTTCTGAGATCAGAGCATTCTCCCTATTACAATAGTCTTTATTCTGAATAAAGCCTTTCATTATCTAAGTCCAAATTTGGTTTCTTTAACACTGTATTCAATTGTACTTTAATAAAGCTGCCAAATTGTTTTCAAAAACACTATGTAAGACATATGGCTTCGAGGAAACAGACCATATACACAGGAATTTTGTTTATAAGTACAATTTTAAATGGTTTTATAACAACGGATCATTAGTGGATAAAAGTTAATGCCCTAGATTATTTCACGTGGCCCCCCTCAACTAAAGAGCTAATACAAACATTTTCAATTACAAAAATGCTAAAAGAAATTATGGAGGGGCTATGATGACAGTCTTGAAATAAGAGTACTACAAGCTGAGCCAAAATACAAAATTCATTAAATCTTAAGGAAAAAAATTGATAAATTTTCCTTCATTTAAATTTCAAATTTCCGTATAATAAAATACATCCTATGAAAAGCTAAATGTCAAGAGTGAATCCTAAGGCAAACCAAGAAACAGACTCAAAACTATAGAGAACAAACTGATGGTTATCAGAGGGAAGAGTGTGGGGGGGATGGGTGAAATAGGTGATGGGGATTAAGGAGTATGCTTGGCGTGCTGAGCAGCAGGTGATGTATGGAAGTGTTGAATCACTATATGGTACACCTGGAACTAATATTACACTGTATGGTAACTGGAATTTCAATAAAATCTTAAAAAATAAATAAATAAATGAACAGTAAATAAATAAAGGAAATGAAAAGAGAAGAAAAAATGTAAACTAGAAAAAAACTGATAGAACACAAAATGGAAATGAATTAAAAATTATAATTAAAAAGTAAGACTGGGGGAAGAAAAGAGAGAACCTTAATGGAAACTTCGGGTGATGATGACTTGTCAATGTAGTCACCGACTGTAACAAATGTCCCACTGTGCTGCAGGACGTGGACAGTATGGGAGGTTGTGTGTGGGGTGGTATATGGGAACTCTTGGTACTTTCCATTCAATCTTTCTGTGACCCTAAAACTTCTCTAAAAGATAAAGTTAACTAATTTTTTAAAAGCTAAATTGTAAGCTACAAAGGAGAAATATTAAAACATATACAAAACAATGGACTTTGCCCACAATACGTGAGCTCCTAAAAATCAATTTAAAAGAATGAATAACCCAACAGAAAAATTGATAAGGGATATAAAATGGTCATTCATACAAAAAAATATGCACATAGTCTATAAGCATATGAAAAGATTAAGAACTGAAACAATATCTTCTTAAGAAAATATTTATTATTCTTTCCTGGAAAGACTATACTGTAGCAGGGCACCAAATGCCACAATAAACTATTGGTAGAAGTGCAAATTGACACAGGCTTTTTGTAGGAAATTTCATAGCCTCTAATAAAATTTAAAAACACATACTCTTCAATTCAGTAATTCTACCCTTATGCAATTATCTTAGAGAAATACTTGCATACCTGCCTATATATACATGGGATGTGCACAAAGAGGTACTGTTTGCAACAGAAAAATACTAATTACAATAAGTAAATGTCCATTAATGAGAGTATGGTTCAAAAAATCATAGTATATCCTTAAATGGGAATACCAGTACATCCTTATATGGGAATACTAATCAGCAGATTAAAAGATCATGTCTACATAGGGTAATGACATGGAAAAATCTCCAAGATATATTAATAGAAAACAAAACAAAACAAAACAAAACCTCTACATACAACATATTAAGTCTGATATGCAAAAAAATAAAATAAAATCCTGGGGCGCCTGGGTGGCCCAGATGGTTAAGCGTCTGCCTTCGGCTCAGGTCATGATCCCAGGGTCCTGGGATCGAGCCCCACATTGGGCTCCTGGCTCAGCAGGGAGCCTGCTTCTCCCTCTCCCTCTGCCTCTCCCCCTCCTCATACTCTCTCTCTCTCTCTCTCTGTATCTCTGTGTCTCAAATGAATAAATAAAATCTTTAAAAAATAAATAAATAAAATAAAATCCTAAAACAAACCCAACTATTTACAAATGTACATTTTATATATATGTGTATAAAGGTACAAAGTCTAAAAAGAAACACACTAAACTTATAAAAATGATTACCAATGTAGAAGGAAGTTTAAAAATTTATGGAGGAAATAATGGTATGAAAGGGAACTTTGCTTGTACTTACTATTTGAAACTTTTGTACCAAAAAAAATCTGTGGTATTTGAGATGGAAGTGGTATTCGAGACGGAAGTGGTATTCTTTCTTAAAGAGTAATTCTGTAGTGTGAAAGTTCAAAATGCAAATATAGACTATTTCAGCAAGTTTGGTAGTGAAGTGAACAGTTAGGAGAAAGCAAAAGATATATAATATTTAAAGAAGAAAGATCTGAGAATGCCTGGAAAGGAGAAGAGCCTGGTCACCCGAAGAGTATAACGTTAATTTAAACCTTGTTAGGGCCTTACTTTCCTCATTTGAAATGAGAATACGAAAAATATCAACCTCTTAGGGTTATTGTGAGGATTTTACCACGCAAAACATTTAGCAGAAGTCCCTGAAAGTCAGCAACAGTCTAATGAAGGCCCGTCACAAGTACATCATAAAATACATGCTGTCTTTCTAGAGCATGAAGTCATCTGGCAAAAGTCAGATATGGTCAGATACGGAAGAAGAAGTACTTGTGGAAAACATTAAGAATATGGTCAAGCTTAAACACAACTAAACAAATTTCTTCAAAATTTAATGCAAGGCCAGGAAGAAAAGGACTTTTACACAGGCCACTTTGAGAGGAGAATGGCTAAGATACAGAATAATAATAACAAAGATGGGCATGGGCTTAAGGCGCTAAGTGTGCATAACAGGTCTGACAGAGCCAGAGATCAGTGGGCACAACACTGAAGGTGAATAAAGGGAGAATGCTAACCTAAGTAGCAAGAATTTTGTTCCTGAAGGACTCTGGAAAATGGATCAGCTTCAATTTATTATTAAAATGAGTCCAACTGAACAAATATTTCTGCAATGGTAGTGCCGGAACAGTAGAAGCTTACAAATAAAGAGCGAACTGAAAAACTGATTAGTTCTTTAAAGTAAATAAATGACCTAATAACCATAACAGAAATGGCAGAAGGTAGCAAAAAATAGAAGAATAAACACAGTGCTTTCCTTGATGTCAAAACAGATGACACCATTAGTTATATTCTGGGAAGGAAGACATGACCAATCCCAGGCATATATCCCCACAAGCAAAATACCAATCCTCATTTGCCACTAAATTTCACCAACTCCTATGCCAGTTGCCCAAAGCAAGCTATTCCATTTTTTCCAAATCCTGAGGTAACTTCACAAAGCAAAAATCAAAAATTAAACTGACCTTTGGAGTACCACAGTCACACTCTTCCCCAGGATCCACCAATTTATTACCACAGAAGGGAGCACTATAGGCTTCATCAGGCTTTGGAATATTAAGAAGGCAGTTTCCTCCTTTATTTAAAGTTAACTTCTCAAAGTCCTCTGCACTGCAACTGCTAAAGTTTCTGGAACCTCTATAATAAACATTAAGAAAAAGATCTTATGTCATAGCGATTATTCATTTTGAAATTTTAAATCATGTCCTCAACCAACAAGAAGTGAATATTTACAATGGCAGAAAATAAACTACTAAAAAACAGAGAGAAAAAAATAGAGAGAAATGAGAATAAATATAGTACATTATTTCAGTTACTACATAATAATTCACTATTTTGGTTATATTATACCTCCATGAAAATGTCTTCCAAACATAAAAATTACATTAATATATAAAATCGTAAGAAGACCTTAGAAATTATCTAGTCCTATCCAAAATTCAGTTTTATTTACCTTCTATAATAAAAGTTCCTCAAATATTTGACACTAGCTATATGTTTCCCCAATCTTTTTCACTCTACAGGATAACATTCTTATGTTCCCCTCACTATCACATACAGGGAGCCATGTGAAAATAACGTGAATGGGCATTCCAGTGAGGATGCATGATAGCCACCAAGAAGCAAAATGCACAGTGCAGAATTTTAGCTACAGTTTGAGGCTTAAACCTTATGATAACTCCTGAGAACCATGCTTACTACTCTGAAGGCTAGATGGGCTTCTAGAAATTGTCCACCTTGAGCTATCCATGTGAGATCTATAAAAATGCAATTTTGATTTGTTCTACATGTTGTTGGGGTTTTTTTAGTTATGGGTTTACTCAATAACTCTAAAATACATTCAGATAGTCCCATTGCCTATTTTCACTTTTGAAGATCAGAGAGAAACATACCCACATCTACACCAAGGATCTTTGAGAAATCCAAGTCCCATTAAAATTTTATCAGGGGAATTTGGTGCCCTGAAAGAATCTCTTTCAACAGTTTGAGCAGTGGTGCCAAGAGTAGCATCAGAAATGAAAACTGTGGTGCATTATACTTATTAAGGAGGCATCCCTGTCTATGTTGGCTCTTTTGTACTTCCAAGGAACCTAAGAAACAGATCCTTTCTGTGAGACTTTGTGTTCTGGATATACATATTACACTCTTCTTTGCTAACTGGCCCAAACTTTCCAGAGAAGTACATAGTCCTGACTCTTGGCTCTTGGAAATGGAAAGCAGTCTGCCTAGACATTTTTGTACCGTTAACTACTATTTGACAAAAAAAAGTCTTTGAATGTGGGGTTTTGAAGGATTTTAACAGACTGACCCACAGACAAAGAAAGGTCAATTGTCTGAAACAAAAAATAAAAGGGGGGGGGCCAAGGCAATATTTTGGTTCACATAGAAAGAAAAGATCTCCCACAAATCTATTGACAATAACAAAAAGGCTTGTTTTCAGTATTTTTTCTCACTAATCTCTATTAATGATATTGTGAGGAAGAGTCCTCTTGTACAATACCATTCACATTCAAGTATTTGAACATTATTATGCACAAGGCACTCTTCTTCTGTGCAAGGGATAAAATGGTGAACAAAGCAGACAAAAATCCTCACCCCTATAAATATGGCATTCTAGTGAGTGAGACAAACTATACACATGGTAAGTAAACTGCAGAGTATACAAAGGTGATAAGTGCCATGGGGGTAAAATAGGGAGGAGGTGAAGCAGGTGACCGAGGTGGGGGGGTGGGGGGAGGGAAGCAATAGCAGTCAGGACAGGTACTTCAAACACTGTGACAACTGAATCAGAACTGGATATCTGGGAAAAGAACATCACGCCAGGAAAGAATAGCAAGTGTGAAAGCCTAAGGTAAAAGCCTGCCTGGAGTGTACAGGGAACAATAAGGAAGCCAGTGTGGTTGGAGTAGAGTGAGTCAGGGAAGGAATGAGTAATGAGAGATGCAGTCAACAAAGGTGAGAATAGGCCATTGTAAGACTTGACTCTCACAGTAAACTGTGAGAGAAATGAGGAATTTGGGGGGACGATACAATGGAAAGTGAGCAGGAGTAACATGATTTGACTTGTGCTTTAATAGGATCACCATGGTTGCTATTTTAAGCAGGAAGAACATACAAAGGGTTCCTGCAGAAATCCACTCAACTGATGATGATGTACCAGCATGACAGCAGTGGAAACAGTAAGGAGTGTTTGGATTATTTATATGTTTTAAAGGAATAGCACTTAAGATGAAGAATGTGAATAAAAAGAGAGAAGTCAAGGATGACTCCAACATTTTTTGTGCCAAACTACGAGAAGGAAGGAGTTACCATTAACTGACATGGAGAAGACTGTGGGTAGAGCAGGTTTTAGGAGAGATAACGGAAGTCTGAGTCTAATAGACATCAGGTGACAATGTCAGAGTAGTAGTATCTAGTAATTATCTCATAAACAAAGGAGACTTCAATTTATTTATTTATTTTTTGGTAGGAGACTTCAATTTAAACAGAGTCTTGTGACTGCTTTTTATTTGCTATTGTTGATCTACATATGGTAAGTATCTTGCCTGCCATGTAGTACACATACAATAATGTTTTCTATAAGAATACATTAATCAGGGCGCCTGGGTGGCTCAGTTGGTTGAGCGACTGCCTTCGGCTCAGGTCGTGATCCTGGAGTCCCGGGATCGAGTCCCGCATCGGGCTCTCTGCTCGCCAGGGAGTCTGTTTCTCCCTCTGGCCCTCCCCCCTCTCATGTGCTCTCTCTCTCATTCTCTCTGTCTCAAATAAATAAATAAAAAATAAAATCTTTAAAATATAGAAATTGTGACATTCATTTAAAAAAAAAAAAGAATACATTAATCAGCCAATAACCACAGAAATTGTGCAGACATATGGTATATTTTTTGCAATTAAGTCCCTAATTCTAATCTACATAAAGTCTAGCACTTCTCTTGGGGGTACCTGGGTGGTTCAGTCAGTTAAGCGTCTGCCTTCAGCTCAGGTCATGATCCCAGGGTGCTGGGACTGAGCCCCGTATCAGGCTCTCGGCTCAGCAGGGAGTCTGCTTCTCCCCCTAATTCTGTCTGCTGCTCTGCCTGCTTCTGTGCTCATGTTCTCTCTCTCTCTGTCAAATAAATAAATAAAATCTTAAAAAAAGAACTACATAAAGTCTACCGCTTCTAAACAGGTTATTTTAATTTTATTTTTATTATGTTATGTTAGTCACCATACAGTACATCATTAGTTTTTGATGTAGTGTTCCATGATTCACTGTTTTCATGTAACACCCAGTGCTCCATGCAGTACATGCCCTCCTTAATATCCATCACCGGGCTAACCCATCCTCCTACCCCCCTCTAAAACG
This sequence comes from Leptonychotes weddellii, assembly GCF_054177405.1. Taxonomy (NCBI): domain Eukaryota; kingdom Metazoa; phylum Chordata; class Mammalia; order Carnivora; family Phocidae; genus Leptonychotes; species Leptonychotes weddellii. Next base: position 1,008 of record NW_027736961.1, on the reverse strand, counting down.
CTCACTTTCTCAGAGTCCATAGTCTCTCAAGGTTCATTGCCCCCTCCAATTTCCCCCCCTTCAGTTTTCCCTTCCTCCTCCTAATGTCCTCCATTCTATTCCTTATGTTCCACAAATAAGTGAAACCATATGATAATTGACTTTCTCTGCTTGACTTCTTTCACTTAGCATAATCTCCTCCAGTCCCATCCATGTTGATGTAAAAGTTGGGTATTCATCCTTTCTGATGGCTGAGTAATATTCCATTGTCTATATGGACCACATCTTCTTTATCCATTCGTCTGTTGAAGGGCATCTTGGCTCTTTCCACAGTTTGGCTATTGACATTGCTGCTATGAACATTGGGGTGCATATGGCCCTTCTTTTCACTACATCTGTGTCTTTGGGGTAAATACCCAGGAGTGCAATTGCTGGGTCATAGAGTAGCTCTAGTTTTAATTTTTTTGAGGCACCTCCACACTGTTTTCCAAAGTGGCTGTACCAACTTGCATTCCCACCAACAGTGTAAGAGGGTTCCCCTTTCTCCACAACCTCTCGAACACTTGTTGTTTCTTGCCTTGTCAAATTTTGTCATTCTAACTGGTGTAAGGTGGTATCTCAATGTGGTTTTGATTTGAATTTCCCTGATAGCTAGTGATGACGAACATTTTTTCATGTGTCTGTTAGCCATTTGTATGTCTTCTTTGGAGAAGTGTCTGTTCATGTCTTCTGCCCATTTTTTGACTTGATTATTTGTTTTTCGGGTGTTGAGTTTGAGAAGTTCTTTACAGATCTTGGATACCAGCCCTTTGTCTGTAGTGTCATTTGCAAATATCTTCTCCCATTCTGTGGGTTGCCTCTTTGTTTTGTTGACTGTTTCGTTTGCTGTGCAGAAGCTTTTTATCTTGGTGAAGTCCCAAAAGTTCATCTCTGCTTTTACTTCACTTGCCTTTGGAGATTATCTCGAAGGAAGTTGCTGTGGCCGATGTCAAAGAGGTTACTGCCTATGTTCTCCTCTACGATTTTGAT
>NW_027736960.1:0-309 GCF_054177405.1 Leptonychotes weddellii | reverse complement strand
GGGGGGTCTGCTTCTCCCTCTGACCCTCCCCCCTCTCATGCTCTCTCTATCTCAGTCTCTCTCTCAAATAAATAAATAAAATCTTAAAAAAAAAAAGGCAAAACCCTATTAAAAAAAAATACTTGCAGCGAAATTATAGTAGTGACACAAGTCATCGTGTCTTGTAGGTAATTTTAATAGGGGTGATTGTAGTTTTCTAATTTCTTTGCTAAAGAGAGATATTCTTGCTTTTGTTCATTAAATTGTTCACAGTGCAGAACTGGTGAAGTGTTCCTTAACCAAATGCATGAAAAATAGGTTCATTCCTCT
>NW_027736959.1:0-309 GCF_054177405.1 Leptonychotes weddellii | reverse complement strand
GCCAGGGAGGGGTCTCAGGAAGTCCCAGAGGCATGGGGGCTCTGGTGGCTGAGCGGACCATCCCTCCCTAGTCTGAGGAAAACAGTCAGCTTGGGGAGGCGGCCAGACCCGAGCCGAGGCTGCAGAGGCTTAGGGGTGGCCGTGTCTGGAGACGTGCCCACTCCTGACTTAGAGATTACACTGCTGGGGCTGGAGGGCCGGGGGTCAGCTTGAGTCTCACACTGGTGCATCACTCCCCGCCCTGTGAGCAGGATCTTCCTTCCCCACAACTGCCCCCAGACAGGGACTCCTGCTATGAGAGGAATTGTC
>NW_027736958.1:0-309 GCF_054177405.1 Leptonychotes weddellii | reverse complement strand
TCCTGGGATCGAGTCCCGCATCCGGCTCTTTGCTCAGTGCGGAGCCTGCTTCTCCCTCTCCCTCTGCCTGCCGCTCCCCCTGCTTGTACTCTCTGTCTGTGTCAAATAAATAAATAAAATCTTTAAAAAAATAAATAAATAAAATAAAAAGAACTGCTAAGTTGTGGTAACTTGCTTTGCAGTTGAAGAAAAGCAGCGCACACCGTGAGGAGGGTGGCGTTTAGGAACGGCCAGTCTATCAACAACACAGAGAATGGATTGCAGCGGAGGGAAATTTACCCAGAGGACCGAGAAAAGGCTAGGGCAGTG
>NW_027736957.1:0-309 GCF_054177405.1 Leptonychotes weddellii | reverse complement strand
GGTTTTCCACATAAAGTATCATGTCGTCTGTGAAAAGAGAGAGTTTGACTTCTTCTTTGCCAATTTGAATACCTTCTATGTCCTTTTGTTGTCTAATTGCTGTTGCTAGGACTTCTAGTACTATGTTGAACAATAGTGGTGCGAGTGGGCATCCTTGACGTGTTCCTGATCTTAAGGGAAAGGCTCTCAGCTTTTCCCCAGTGAGGATGATATTCACTGTGGGTTTTTCACAGATGGATTGTATGAACTTGAGGAATGTTCTGTCTATCCCTATACTCTGAAGAGTTTTAATCAGGAAAGACTGCTGTA
>NW_027736956.1:0-309 GCF_054177405.1 Leptonychotes weddellii | reverse complement strand
AACTAGAAATCATGTCTTCCGAGACAGGTGGCACGGAATAGTGTGGAAGGAGCATGAGCTCTGTAGTCAGGCCATTGTGCCTGCTCTTTGTCCCTGCCACTTATTATTTGCCCATGAAATTGGGCAATCTAATGAATCTTTCTGTGTCTTAGTTTCCACCTCCGTAAATGAGGATATTACCATCTAATGCATAGGGTTGGGCTATGGTCTGGGAAGTTTCTCACAAAGTACCTGGTGTGGTGGAGGGCATTCGATAATACTGTTCCCTCTCCTCTTCTCTTTTGTGTATAGCCCATTTCCTACGCTTTA
>NW_027736955.1:0-309 GCF_054177405.1 Leptonychotes weddellii | reverse complement strand
GGCAATGAGAAGACAAAGTTCAAAGAAAATGATATCATGATGGGGATTTTAATTCCACTTAGGCTGAATCTATAATCTCCTTCAATCTAGAATTTCTTGCTCCTGGTAATTCACTGTTCTCATACCTGGTGTCTTAGTTTCAGTTGCCTCTAAAGCAGATTGAGTTCAATTAGCTATTTGGGAAGCTAGAAGTATGCCAGTAGAATAAAAAGGGTAATCCAGATCTTCCAAAGATGGGATATTTCCATAGGAGACCACATTTAAAGAGTTTTAAACAAGAAGAGACCAATATCTAATAGGTAAGACATT
>NW_027736954.1:0-309 GCF_054177405.1 Leptonychotes weddellii | reverse complement strand
AGATGGATACAGGCTACTTCCTTCTTTTAAATACTTATCTTCTCTGTAGTACTCTTGTTAGTAAATATAGTATGTTGCAGGTTTTTAAACAGTGTCTTTGCAAAGGAAAAAGATTTTAGTGATGATGGTAGTAGTTGATTAGTGTTTTAGGGAGTTTTCTGTTTTCTCTCCATGAATAATAATATTGATTCAAGTTGATTCAAATAACCCCAAGTTAGCAAATATTTTATGATATAAATGAAATCATACAAATTTTATTTTTTCTGAATGGGTGATGTAATCCTCTGAAATTAAGAGAGAAAAAAAAAA
>NW_027736953.1:0-309 GCF_054177405.1 Leptonychotes weddellii | reverse complement strand
TGTTAACAGTCCAACTCTTGGTTTCAGCTCAGGTCATGATCTTATGGGTTGTGGGATCCAGTCCATGTTGGTCTCACTCATCCAGGAGTCTGGGTTTTTTCATTTTTTTTAAATTTTATTATGTTATGTTAATCACCATACATTACGTCATTAGTTTTTGATGTAGTGTTCCATGACTCATTGTTTGCATATAACACCCGGTGCTCCGTTCAATACGTGCCCTCTTCAATACCCATCACCAGGCTAACCCATCCCCTCATCCCCTCCCCTCCAGAACCCTCAGTTTGTTTCTCAGAGTCCATAGTCTCT
>NW_027736952.1:0-309 GCF_054177405.1 Leptonychotes weddellii | reverse complement strand
TCTATTGTCTTTCTTTTTTTTTTTTAAGATTTTATTTATTTATTTGGCAGAGTGAGCACAAGCTGGGAGAGCAGCAGTCAGAGGGAGAGGGAGAAGCAGGGTCTCCGCCGAGCGTGGAGCTCGATGGGGGGGGGGCTCGATCCCAGGACCCCGGGATCATGACCTGAGCCGAAGGGAACTGCTCAACCGACTGAGCCACACGGGCACCCCTGTACTCTACTGTCTCTCTGAAGGAAGTGCTATCATTGGGGCGCCCGGGTGGCTCAGTCATTAAGCGTCTGCCTTTGACTCAGGTCATGATCCCGGGGT
>NW_027736951.1:0-309 GCF_054177405.1 Leptonychotes weddellii | reverse complement strand
GCGTGCCCGCTGCCCCCACACACGCACGGCCTCCCTGTCGTCCACATGACTCACCAGAAGGGTGTATGTCGCACAAGGATGAGCCTACACGGACACGCCGTCGTCACCCAAAGTCCGTGGCTCACCCTCGGGTCACCCTGGGCGCCGTGCGCTCTGCGGGCGTGGACAGACGCATCGTGACGTGCGTCCAGCTTTAGAGGGTCATACAGAGTAGTCTCCCTGCCCTGAAACCCCCACTGCCCTCACCCCACCTCCCGCCACCCCAACGACCACTGGTCTCTTTACGTCTCCGTCCTTGTGCCTTTTCCG
>NW_027736950.1:0-4799 GCF_054177405.1 Leptonychotes weddellii | reverse complement strand
TCCGCACGTCCTACCTTCCAGAAAGTGGTCGCTTTTCTGTTCAGAGAGTTGTTGCTATTCCTTTCTTCGATCTCCTGTTGAGTTTGTAGGTGTTCAGAATGGTTTGATCCCTATCCAGCTGAATTCCCGGGACCAGATGAAATCCACGTCTCCTACTCCTCCGCCATCTTGCTCTGCCCCCCTATTTTAACAACTCTTAAAGTCTTTGTCTTCTTACACTTACATTCACTAATTCCCATCAATCTTTTCTTTTAAATCTTGAACTTATTTGCAGCACCGTTTTAAGTCTTTTTCTGCTAATTCCAACATCTGGGTTGTTTTGAGGTGTACTTGTATTTGATGCCTTTTCTATTGATTATGGGTCTTATTTTCTTGCTTTCCATATGTGATAATTTTTTCTTACATGTTGAACATTGTAGATGATACGTTGTAGGAAGTCTGGGCTATTCTGTTTTCCTTTAAATAGTGTTAGATTTTGCTCTGACAAGTGGCTAAATTACTGGTGGACCTTCTTGATCTTGTCAGGCTTTGATTAAAGCTTTGGTAAAGCCACCCACTTGTGTCCATGTCCTAGAGATGTGGCCCTCAATCTAGGATGTGTTCTTTACTCCTAAAAGTAAGGTCTGAGGTCTCCACTGAATGCTCAAGATGCTCAGTAAGATCTCTGAACTCTGGCTACATAGAAATCTCAGTGTTTCCCAGCTCTTTACCACATCTATTTAGCTCTCTGCATTCCAGCAGAGTCTTGCCTTGCACATTCATTGCTCAGACTGCTTACCCTTGTGCAATCTCTCCTCTTTGACACCCTGCTCTACTGATTCCAGCCACCCAGCCACTCCAAAGCTCATTCTCTGAACTGCTCCACCCTGCAAGACCCTTGTGTTCCACTTGGACTCAACTTTTCTGCTGGAGTCTGGAAAGTGCCCCCAGGCGTAAGGCCAGGGAAAATATGAGTTTCTTCTCTCAATAATCAGAGTCTTGCATGGCCTGCTGTCTTCTACTGAAAATAGTTGCTTTATTTATTTTATCTAGTTTTAGAATTGCTTACAAGTGGGGGGACAATGAGCAAAATAAGTGTGTATTTTGGGGGCAGTAGGTGCCTCTTATTTGCTAAGCTTTATAATACGCCAAACATATTTTCCAGGCAAGGCCAGCATCTGCAGCTAGTGACCTAGTTATGTGTCATTTCCAATATATCATATTTCATAGACTCTAAGACCCTATTGGTTGTAAACTCACCATTATTTTAGGAACACTGAAGCAGAAAACACTGTTGGTGAAACATAATTCCTTGATAGTCATTCTATAGATGCATATATCAGCCACACCCGCCCCTTGTTGCTTTGAAATTTCTTTCATCTATTCTAAGGAATTTGGCTATCTCTCCTGCCTTCAACTGCATGGCTTAGAGGGTACTGGGAAATCATTTTGTTAAGTATCTTAATACAAAATGCAGCACAGCTTTGTCTGCTTGTGGGTATCTTCCTTTTTATGACCTATATGAAGGACTTGACTATTGTTTGCTGAGAAAATATAGAACTGCAATATTTTTCCAACAATGCTTGTTTACTTCACTGACAACATCTCTAGGTTTTACTCTTGTTTCTGTGCTTTTCTATGCACACAACAACTTTTCATTTCAATGTCAGTTGTAGAGCAATCTTTCCAAAGACATTCAAAATAGTGTTTAAAGCCAACATGCGTATGGGTGTCTGGCTTGCTCAGTCAGTGAAGCGTAAGACTCTTGATCTTGGGGTCGTGAGTTCAAGCCCCACTTTGGGTTTAGAGATTAACTAAAAATAAAATCTTCTAAAAAAAAAAGCCAACATACATAACCGAACAATGTACATTACTCAGTTGACATGGCACCAATATGAACAACCAAGGCCAAGTTTGTACATCTGTATGCAATGACAATCACATGTCACCTAGTCTCCAGTGAATATAAAATGCCACAGATTGTAATTCATGTCCTGATTTCAGAAATGTTAAAGTGTGAAAAAATATCTACTTCATATAATTGATAAACTATAGTACACATAAATTATGCACACACACGCACACTTATATGACATAAAACCATGCCCAAAAGGAAGTAATTTACTCATAAAAGGTCTTCTAAGTGCTGTTCCCATTTTGACAACTTCAAGCACACTTCAAAATTGCATCAGTGTTGACCTGTTAGTTGGCCTAGTTTTGCAAATTGGACTACAATTTAAGCACACGTTTCATAAAATGAAAGTAATTACAGTGTGGGCATTCTGAAGGCCATCCCTTGATCTCACCACATACACTTAGCTGGGAGAGTGTAAATCATCCTAAATGCACACCCTTTGCTTCAGGGACTGATATTAGCTGAAGGTTACTTCCTCAGGCCCAGCAATTACTGCAGAAGTCCTGTCCCAAGGATGAGGGGGAAAGACTATGCTCTTGGACTTGTAGCCTCTCTTGGAAGCATGACCAAGGCAGTTCCCAGCCTCTAGGCTGGGTCCTGTGAGGATACCGCAGGTAAGCACAATGCTACACCTTCTCCCTAACCCTCAACCCTGGAAACAGACATGAGTGATACAGGCTCTTTAAAACTGGCTTTTAGTGTATTTAACCAATTAAATTTCCTAAAGTTGGGAACTATTTAAGCAAGGTGCGAGTTTATATCCCAGAGCCAACAGTGCAAGTGCGACATTTTATTTTTTTTCCAATTCTCCAGAAAATCTGTTTAAAGACTTGGGAAATCCCAACAAGCAAAAAGCATGTTTTAATCTTCAGTGATGGTGGCAGTAGTTGGCATAAGTTATGTGCTGGTTATGTGTTATATGTTAGGACTTTGTGTGCCTGATCTAGTCCTCACAGCTACCAAGAGAAGTAGGTGTCATTATGCTATTCATTTTACAGATGAAAAACTGATCATCAGAGAGACAGAGTAACATAGGCAAGGCCACACAGCCAATAGGGGCACAGCAGGGATTTAAAATTTGAGACTGTCTGACACCAAAGCCTGTGCTCTTATGATTCAAAGAATGTCGTCTCCTTTTTCCCCAGCTTCTCCATTCAAACCTCTTTCAAGTATAACCTACCATCTCAAGTAAAATAGTGCTCCACCCAAGGGACTGTCTGACAAGGTGAAGAATAAATGCTAAGCTCATACCTCAGAGGCAGAGTGAGCCCACAATTGACAGGAAGTGTCCTATCCTGGAGGAGGGGGAGAAGCTCAGGTAGCAAGCACCTCATTTTTCAAACACAGCAGGCTTAGTCCACAATTGAACTCACCAACATCCCACAAAGTCTGTGGGTTACCAGCTTCCCATTTCCACTAAATCCCTTAAGCTAATGTTAGCCTTAAAGGGGGATATGAGATTATGCCCTGGGTGTGCTTGGGCCACATGGGCCCTGAGTATAAAAGGCACAACTGGAAAATTCAGTCAATGGTGAGCAGTGACAGGGACAGGCCCCAGGGTTAAAATGGAAGGCACGTGGTTAGAGAAACAGTCTTCCGTAGATGCCCTTACTCTGGTTTGGCCCTGGATCTCGGGTCCAGAGAGAAGACAGATGCCAGTGAGGTAAGGAAACTGTGAAGTCAGGAAAATGTGGAGGTCACTACCAGAAAGAGCTTCTGAACAGTCCAGTTTTGCAGTGATTTGCTGCACAACAATAGATTTGGAAGGAAGGAAGGAAGGGAAGGGAAGGAGGGAAGGAGGGAGGGTTGGATCCAGAGGTTATGATAACAGCCTAGGGAAGAACCCATGAGGACCTAACTATAGGAATTGAGAGGGAAAAAGGTCACCTTTGATTTGGCCCAGAAAACCCAGAGCCTCTAAGCCTGGACAGACATGCAAATAAACCAGCAGCCAGAATCTCCATTGCTGAAGCCTTCCAAGTTGGACAACAAATCATCAGACATCTTAGTCGCTGCCCCCAGATAAAGGTCCAGCATTTGTCACTTCTCCCTGAAAGGAAGAGCATGTTTTCATTCCCAGCAGTGATCAGGTCCTGGCTGCATAGAGGCTTTGTTGATCTCAATGACAAGTCCTTCACAAGAGTGTCCCTGAGAAGTGGCTGCTCGGGGACAAACGCAGAAGGCCTAGCAGCACCTGGCATCCCGTCCTTTCCTAAATTTCCATCCATTCTTATTTCCCTTTTATAAAGATTCAAAAATTCACTTATTTTATGTAGACATAATTCCTTCCCCATCCAAAAGAAATAATAATAATCCTGGTTTTCCCAGGACCATCCTAGTACTTGACACCAAGGCAGCTGCTTAAAAATAATAACCCATAAAGTGACTCTCTCTTATCATTCAAATAATTACATTGAGCCTCTCCTGGGATTGGGACGTCCTTTGGAGTATCTGTGGGCAGGGGAGGAATTGGCAGTAAGCATGGGGGCTCCTCCTTTGCCTCCAGCAGAGAGAGGCTTTTAAGGACTCACTCAATTGTGCTTATCTAATGGCATGTATGTGCATATGTGCGTGCCCTACAACTTATCCAGCAGACAACCAGGAAGAATGAAAAGGTATGTTTGCACAGCTCAGTGGTGGGGAGATCTCAAAAGGACACCTGGAACCGTCCAATGGAGCCACATCCCTGCAACTTCCTTCTCCCCCATTCCACTTTACTGTCTCCACTCCATGGAATTCATTCTAGTCTTGTATAAGAGTCACAAGGGAAACAAAGGCAAAAATGAACTATTGGGACTTCATCAAGATAAAAAGCTTTTGCACAGCAAAGGAAACAGTCAACAAAACCAAAAGACAACTGACAGAATGGGAGAAGATATTTGCAAATCACATATCAGATAAAGGG
>NW_027736949.1:0-309 GCF_054177405.1 Leptonychotes weddellii | reverse complement strand
TTTTTTTTTTTTAAAGATTTTATTTATTTTTTTGTCAGAGAGAGATAGCGAGAGCAAGAACACAAGCAGGGGGAGTGGGAGAGGGAGAAGCAGGCTTCCTGCAGAGCAGGAAGCCCGATGTGGGGCTCGATCCCAGAACCCTGGGATCATGACCTGAGCTGAAGGCAGACGCTTAATGACTGAGCCACCCAGGCGCCCCGGGTTTCATCCTTTTTTATGGCTGAGTAATATTCCGTTGAGAGAGCGAGAGAGAGAATTGCATCTTCTTATCCATTTATCCATTCTTCAATAGATGGACACTTGGTCTGC
>NW_027736948.1:0-309 GCF_054177405.1 Leptonychotes weddellii | reverse complement strand
TTTTGGGTGCAATTGTAAATGGGATCGACTCCTTAATTTCTCTTTCTTCTGTCTTGTTGTTGGTGTATAGGAATGCCACTGACTTCTGTGCATTGATTTTCTATCCTGCTACTTTACTGAATTCCTGTATGAGTTCTAGCAGTTTTGGGGTGGAGTCTTTTGGGTTTTCCACATAAAGTATCATATCATCTGCAAAGAGTGAGAGTTTGACTTCTTCTTTGCCGATTTGGATGCCTTTGATTTCTTTTTGTTGTCTGATTGCTGTGGCTAGGACTTCTAATACTATGTTGAATAGCAGTGGTGATAGTG
>NW_027736947.1:0-309 GCF_054177405.1 Leptonychotes weddellii | reverse complement strand
AGAAGGAGAAAGGGAAGGGGGTAGAGAGGAGGAGTGGGAAGAGGAGAAGGAAGGAGAAGAAGCAATTGAGAAAAAATAAAGCAATATATGGGATGAATTAGACATGTTTTATTAAATAATTAAACTTAAATATGTACATAGCAAAATATAATGTGCAGCTGACAAGTCTAAAGTATTTTGTTGCCAATATCCCCTCTTAGGAACATTAGTAAAGGGCGCCTGGGTGGCTCAGTCGTTAAGCGTCTGCCTTCGGCTCAGGTCATGATCCCAGGGTCCTGGGATCGAGTCCCACATCGGGTTCCCTGCTCG
>NW_027736946.1:0-309 GCF_054177405.1 Leptonychotes weddellii | reverse complement strand
CCTCACCCTCATCGCCTCTGCTCCTCCCATGTGGGTATAAAAGCCAAAGGATCAAGGACTGCACACTGATGGAGAGAAAGGCAGGCTCAGCCGAGCGGCTGGAGGGGGCGAATGCGGAGGGTCCCCCCCGCGTGGGGCAGCTGGGCCACGCCCTGGGAGAAGGAAAGGAGAGAGGGTGAAGGCCGTACCGCCCACCCGGACCCCTCCAGGGACACGCGGAGCAAGGACGCGCGGCCAGAAGGCCTGCCCACCTGTGGCATGGAGACGACAGCAGTGCCGCCCCTCAGGACACGGCTGAAGCCTCAGACT
>NW_027736945.1:0-309 GCF_054177405.1 Leptonychotes weddellii | reverse complement strand
TTGGACCAGCTCACTCACAGGCCTGCCCTCAACAGTCACGTGGCCACCGGATGTGATGTGTTGGTTGGCCGAAACAGGTCATGTGCTCCTCCCAGAGCAGGTGTGGCGCAGCTCAGATCCTGTGGGCTGACGTCGGGGAGAAGTTGAGCCCAGTTGACTACAGGGGAGAGGGGGAGGAGGACGACTGGCTCTTGGCACCACACTGGACTAATCCAGCCTCTGCTCTCTGATTCTTTTTGGAGTCAGCCCTCCTCCCCCTGCATCTCCTACTCATCCTTAAAAACCTAGCTCAAGCCCTAACTGCGCCTG
>NW_027736944.1:0-309 GCF_054177405.1 Leptonychotes weddellii | reverse complement strand
GGGTGGCAGCAGGTGCTCCAAGTGTGACCCTCCGAGCCGCCGCTCCCTGAGCTGCCACACCAGGCTGCCCCTCGCTTCAGGGCCTCCTTGGCAGAACGCCCCTCAGGCCCGAGGAGGTCATTTTCTTCAGGTAAAATTCTGTACCACTAAAAATGGGGGAGTTTTAACCAACCCGGAGAGTTTCTTTCTTTTTTTTTTTAATTAATTAATTTATTTGACAGAGAGAGATACAGCAAGAGAGGAAACACAAGCAGGGGGAGTGGGAGAGGGAGAAGCAGGCCTCCCGCTGAGCAGGGAGCCCGATGCGGG
>NW_027736943.1:0-309 GCF_054177405.1 Leptonychotes weddellii | reverse complement strand
AGGTGAGCTGTCTTGGGAAGTTTTCACGTGTCAGGCTCAGGTGCATGTCACCCCTTCTCTGTAAAGCAGCTCTTTGTCACGTGACATCTAGTCAAGGCTGTAGATTTAATGTCTGCATTAGCCAACAAACTAGCCCTCTTCTGGAAGAGCCGCATACCCCTGTTCTGGGGCCCGGGTTTTCTGTGAACGGCATCAACTCGGGGGTCCGATTCCAGAATTGTTTCTTTGTGTTGCCGGTTTGTTTGCCAGCCACTGTGCTGTGTTCGCTTGAGGAAGACCACGCAGGTGCACATGCGGAGTGCACTCTTC
>NW_027736942.1:0-309 GCF_054177405.1 Leptonychotes weddellii | reverse complement strand
AACTAGAAATCATGTCTTCCGAGACAGGTGGCACGGAATAGTGTGGAAGGAGCATGAGCTCTGTAGTCAGGCCATTGTGCCTGCTCTTTGTCCCTGCCACTTATTATTTTCCCATGAAATTGGGCAATCTAATGAATCTTTCTGTGTCTTAGTTTCCACCTCCGTAAATGAGGATATTACCATCTAATGCATAGGGTTGGGCTATGGTCTGGGAAGTTTCTCACAAAGTACCTGGTGTGGTGGAGGGCATTCGATAATACTGTTCCCTCTCCTCTTCTCTTTTGTGTATAGCCCATTTCCTACGCTTTA
>NW_027736941.1:0-309 GCF_054177405.1 Leptonychotes weddellii | reverse complement strand
TTGATTACTACAGCTGTGTAATATAACTTGAATTGTGGAATTGTGATATCTCCAGTTTTGTTTTTCTTTTTCAAGATTGCTTTGGTTATTCAGGGTCTTTTGTGGTTCATACAAATTTTATGATTGTTTGTTCTAGTTCTGTGAAAAATGCTATTGGAATTTTGATAGGGATTGTATTAAATCTGTAGATTGCTTTGGCTAGTAATCATAGATCTGCTTTCGGTTACTAAAAATTAGTTTGCATTTTCTAGAATGTTATATAAATGGAATCATGTGGTAAGTACTCTTTTCTAACTGGCGTCTTTCATT
>NW_027736940.1:0-309 GCF_054177405.1 Leptonychotes weddellii | reverse complement strand
AACACATCTCCACATGGCCAGGCAGTGGCATTGGATGATCGCTATGTCTCCTCCTAGAGCTAATCTTCTATGATTTCAGGATTCGGTTACTTAGCATCCAGAGTATTCTTGGCAAAAGCAGCAAGACAAGTATTCATAGTGTAGGTAGGCATTTGGGTAGACGTCAGCCCTGGTGTGTGTATTGTACATCCAGGCCAGGCTGAGAGAATCATCTGGTTCTCCCTAATCTTGGAGATCTTGGGTCAGAGACTTTTGGAACTATGCAAGAGATCGTGCATTGGTTCAATGTGCCAGCAAGACTGATTTAGA
>NW_027736939.1:0-4799 GCF_054177405.1 Leptonychotes weddellii | reverse complement strand
CAGGTGCTCAGCGTGCTTGAGAGCGCCGTGCCCCCGCTGCTGGCCCCACGGCCCTGTTCGCCCAGTCACACGACAGTGTTGCCGCCTCCAGGTGAGCTGGCTTCATACACCTGGAGTCCCTCCTTCCCTTCCTGGGGACGCCCAGGTCGCCTGCTCCATTCCTTCTCGATCTCCCAGCACTCCGAGGCTCCAGGTGGGCTTCGCTGCCCCCTCCCATCTGTTTCCGGGCACTCTGCACACGCCTTCTCCTGGGACCTCTGCTGTCATGCATTGTTACACGTACACGGGCTGGAGGCCTCACCAGGCAGGGACCCCCTGGGGTCTGTGTCACACGGCCTGGCACGGCGCTGGCCCTCCGCAGGGCCCAGATAGCTGACTGCTGGACGACTCAGAGCAAGGTGTCACCTGGGTTTGATCAAGTTCCCTGGGGCCAATTCCCTGGGCCAGACACACCTGCACGCACTTCTGCACACATAGGCCTGCACACCCATCCGCCCACACACCTGCACCCACTTGCACGCACACCCGCACACAAAGCCTCTCTCTTTCTCACACGCACACTCACCCCTACACCGATGCCCTGGGTCACGGGGAGACACAGCTGGACCTGGGCCCCTGTGGCATCCTGCAGGGATGCGACCTCTAGCTCTGCGCTGGGGTTGACTTTGCAGTCTCTCCAGCTCCGCACTGCATCACCGACACTCCCCCTCGAGGAGGGGTGAGGAGGCAGGCTTGTAAATAACCCATCACTTATCTTTCTTGTCATGAGGCTTTGTCACAGCTGGGAGTGTTCGGAGCATCTGGCTGCGACGTCCCCCTCAGCTTCCCGCCCTCTGAGAGCCCAGAGCAAAGCTGGGGGAGCAGCAGCATCACCTGCCGCCGGCCTGGCCCATCCCTCCCGCCCCTGCCTCCGAAGTGGGGGCCGGGCCCTGGGGGGGCCGTGCCGCTGAAAGGGGCCCTCGGCCCTCCTGCCCACACTCCTGTTCAGCCCCACCAGCCGTCACAGGGGAGGGTCGGGCCAAGGAGAAGGGGCGCAGGCGAGACCCACTTCCCAAGTGACGGCCTTGGGACCCTTACAGCTGTTGTTCTTGTTTTAAACATTCCATTTGCAAATAACTCAGCATTTAATTATGTCAGATTAAAGATACATGCTTTGGAGATTTATGGAATCATTATGAATGCTGCAGAAACCACGCTCAGAATCAGACCACATAGGCATTCTCCCATGGGGATTTATGTACAATTGGCTAAGGGCTTATTTGAACAGCTCAGCGTGGGGATGGAGCTGGTGGTCTGGGGTACCGGCCGGCTTACGGCTAGCTGTGGGGGCCAGGAGCCTGCTGCTTGTCCAGTCCCGGCCTCGTGCCCTGGGCTGGGTCCCCACTATGGCTTCTCCCCCTGCTTGTACCTACAGCTTACTCTTCACTATCTTCAGGACCCCAGGGAGTGGGGCAGGAGAGTCCATGCCCCAGCCCGGGACTCTCCTCCTCTTCCTCTACTTCACTAAGACTTTATTTTTTTTAGAACAATGTCAGGTTTACAGCAAACTTGAGCAGGAGGCACAGAGATTTCCTATACGCCCCCTGCCCCCCACACACTTCCTCCTTCATTGTCAACATCCCCACCAGAGTGGGATGTTTGTTACAACCAACGAACCTACGTTGACACATCATTATCACTCAGAGCGCATAACTGCTTTAGGGTTTGGTCTGGGGGTTGTGCATTCTGTGGGTTTGGACAAATGCATGATGACATGCTTCCACCATTGTAGTGTCAGAGTAGTTTCTGCCCGAAACTCCCCTCATTCCTCAGAACCTGTCCAAGAGCATGCTTGGAGGTGCCCGGAGGAGAGGGAGGGCGTCTACGGGACGGGTGGTTTCCCAGGCCCTTCTGGGCGGTCCCACCCTACCTGATGTATGCAGAGACCGAAGAAGGCCCACATCTTCTCTCCGTGTCCTTCCCGGCACCCACTGGGCACTGAGTCCCCATGTGTGTGGTGCAGAGGGCCGGTCTGCAGCCAGGCACGCCTGGGCTTGGTCCAGTCCGGCCATCTCCTAGATGCCCAACTTCAGGACAGCAGCTGGGCACCTGCCAGTGCCAGTTTCTCACCTGTAAAGTGGGGAGATGGTGGGAACTGTGGTCAGGGATGATGCAGAGATGGAATGAGGCCACTCCTGTGGAATGTTCCAGGCCCAGGGCCAGGGACACAACATGTACTCAGTTAAGTGTCAGTCACTGGATCTCCATACCTCTCCTCAAGCCAGCTGCTGAGTCACATGTTGCTTCAGTAAACCATTTTTTTTAAGTTCCTACAGGCTAGGGGTGCTATCCAATGCTTTTGTGCAGTCCTCCAGCAAAATCTCCGTCTGTCATTTATTTTCCCTCTTCCATCCTCCATCCATCTATTTATCCATCATCCATCATTATCCATCCACCCACCTATCCATCCATTCATCCATCCATCATTCATCCATCCATCCACCTTCCGTACTCCATCCATCCATCCACCCATTCATCCATCCATCCATATATTTATATCTATATTCATCTATCCATCCATCCATCTATCCTCCATCCATCCATCCACCCATTCATCCATCAACCATCATCCATCCATCCTCCATGCTCCATCCACCCACCCACCCACCTATCCATCCATTCATCTATCCATCATCCATCCATCCATCCCATCCCTCCATCCATCCACCATCCTCCATCCATCCATCTACCCATTCATCCATCATCCATCCATCATCCACCCATCCATCATCCATCTATCCATCCATGCCTGTATTCATAGATCTATATTCATCTACCCATCCATCCATCTGTCTTTAGCCATTCACCCATCCATCAGTCCATTCATCCTTCTTTCCTTCCATTAACTCACCACTCACTCCTTAAGTTCTTACTGATCTGAAGAAGAGCCTGCATGTCTGGCTAGTCTCTGAACAAGCTACAGAAAGGTGCCCTGCGTGTAAGGCCTTTCTGTCCACCCTTCAGGCACATGTTCCGATGAGTGAGTGTGACATACTAGGATTCTGTCTATGATGGCAGGTCCAGACACTGCTGCCCTGGAAAACACCTGTGTGGCACGTGAGGAGTACCGAAAACCAGGCTCCCAGCTGGATATTCTGATGGTCTTGGTGTGGCCAGCCACCAGCCCTGCCGCCCTCCTCAGGGGATCCTGGCTGGAGAGCCGGACCCTGGGGACGTACAACAGGAGGAGCTGGTCCAGCAGGGACTGAACATCCCCTCCCAGCCTAGCCGCTGCCGCCCTGGACAGTGCAGCCTCCTGTCCGCAGTCTGCCGGGACTTGCGGTCCGGGGTGGGGTGGGGGCGCAGAGGGAGGTGCGTTCATATCTGCTGGGTGAGTGAATATCTAAAATGGACATATTTTCTACCCCCCGTGCTCCCTGCCGGGCTCCCGGGGGTGTGCTGCCAATGTAAACTAATGGTGCTGTCGAGCCCACGCAAATGACCCCGATGCCCATCCTGTGGGGCCGGGAGCACCGTGGTCCCCAGCCTGGGCTGCGGCGGCCAGGAAGGTGACCGGAGCCCTCCGCCAGATTGCCAGCCCCGAGGCCTCATTTCCATGCTGTGATCCCACGAGCAAATAGTTTGCTTGTGTTAGTTGAGGGTAATTTTTCACACTTCACAGTAGCTGCTCAGTTTACCTCTAGATTCTGCTGACGCTCCTAGGAATCTGCACAATAAAATAATGGGAAAACTACAATAACCAGTGAGGCTAAACCAGAAATCCCATTCAATCAAACTCTCAGAGCAGAGAGCGCTCACGGGCCCTGGTCAGCTTCTCCCCTGCAGCGCACCCATCTGCGGGCTCTCCCCCTCCAGGCCCTGCCTCAGCTTCCTGCTCCAGCCTGTGAGCCGCTCGGGGTCTGCCTGGCGCAGCTCTCACATAGCGTGGCTTGGGTTTGATGCCACATGTGTTTCTGAACCTCCGAGCCAGACACCCTCTGAGGCGGGGGCTCTGACCGAGGTGGGGGAGGCGGAGGCCTGGGAGGGAGGCCCTGATGGGACAGCTCGGGGTGCTGGGCCACCGGGGCCGGACGTGTGCCTGTGGGCACGGCTGCTGGGAGTCTGGAGAAAGGAGAAACGGCTCCGGAGGTCAGGGTAGGCTTCCTGGGCGAGGGGCAACCTTAGCTGATGGGACGCAGGTGGGAGGGGATGAAGGGGCAGGTCTCCTGCCCACATAAGTAGAGGTTAGGAATGGAGTCGCTCGAAGTGCTGATACTCGCCTCGTACAGCAGGCGGGGTGGGAGCCCCCAGAAGGTACGTCCACATCCTAATCTCTGGAAGCTGTGAGTCTTTGGGGTGTGATTAAGGATTGCAGGATGCTGTCATCTTGGGTTGACTGGATGGGCTCTAAATGCAATAACAGGAGTCCTCACAAGAGAGAGGAGCGGGACATTCTGAGACTCAGACACGCAGAGGGGAGAAGCCACGTGAAGAGGGAGGCGGAGACGTGGCCGAGAGCTGTGCAACCCCGGAGCCTCCCGGAGGGGGAAGAGGTAGGAGGCACCCTTTCCTAGAGCCCCTGGAGGAAGAGGCCTGCTCACACCCGACAGCTGGATTTCAGACTTCTGGCTCCGGACTGAGAGAGGGCGTTTCTGGAAGCCGCCCGCTCATGCTGTTTCTGCGGCGGCCCCAGCAAGCTCTGTCTTCACAGCACCTCGCTCCCGGTCTCACGGCTTCCTCCAGGCCCACCCTCCCGTGTGCCTTGTGAGCTGGGCACCGTCCCGATGTCCCGAGCCAAGCTGGGACTTGGAAAGAGTAAA
>NW_027736938.1:0-309 GCF_054177405.1 Leptonychotes weddellii | reverse complement strand
TCACTGGGGCGCCTGGGTGGCTCAGTCGGTTAAGCGACTGCCTTCCGCTCAGGTCATGATCCTGGAGTCCCGGGATCGAGTCCCGCATCGGGCTCCCTGCTCGGCGGGGAGTCTGCTTCTCCCTCTGACCCTCCCCCCTCTCATGTACTCTCTCTCATTCTCGCTCTCTCAAATAAATAAATAAATCTTTAAAAAAAAATAGTTAAATGGTAAATTTTCTGTTATGTATCTTTTACGACGATAAAACAGTTATGAAGAATGGAGGAAGATGGCAGGTGGAAATCTATCGCCAAGGAGAAAGCATATGTC
>NW_027736937.1:0-309 GCF_054177405.1 Leptonychotes weddellii | reverse complement strand
TTTTTTTAAAGATTTTATTTATTTATTTGAGAGAGAGAATGAGATAGAGAGCATGAGAGGGGGGAGGGTCAGAGAGAGAGGCAGACTCCCTGCTGAGCAGGGAGCCCGACGTGGGACTCGATCCCGGGACTCCAGGATCATGACCTGAGCCGAAGGCAGTCGCTTAACCAACTGAGCCACCCAGGCGCCCAGAAATGTATTTCTTAAGACTTGAAAGTCACAATGACTCCTTGCTCCATGGGCTCCAGAATGGATGTTTTGTTAGCAGGCTCGAAAACAATAGTTTCACTGTACATCTCCATCAGAGCT
>NW_027736936.1:0-309 GCF_054177405.1 Leptonychotes weddellii | reverse complement strand
TCAGCTCCTGGTTTCATTGATCTGTTTTGTGGTATTTTTTAATCCTGTATCATTTATTTCTGCTCTAATCTTTATTATTTCCTTCCTTCTGCTGGTTTTAGGTTTTGTTCGTTCTTTTTCTAGCTGCCTTAGATGTAAGGTTAGGTTATTTATTTGAGATTTTTTTTTGTTTCTTGAGGTAGGCCTGTATTGCTATAAATTTCCCTCTTAGAACTGCTTTTGCTGCATCCCAAAGGTTTTGGACCATTGTATCTTCATTTTTATTTGTTTCCATGCACTTTTTAATTTATTCTCTACTTCCTGATTAAC
>NW_027736935.1:0-309 GCF_054177405.1 Leptonychotes weddellii | reverse complement strand
AAAAACAAAAAGGTTAAAACAAATGCAAAGTAAAAGATACTGTCCTCCCCTCTGAGGCAGGCAGTCTCTATTAAAAACTCATGTAAATTTTCTAGGAAGTACAACTATATGTATGTGGTATACAATCGTCAAATAATGATTAAAGTCACTACATTTCAAATCACTAAAATGTCTTAAACATAACTTTTTTTTTTTTTTTTAAAGATTTTATTTATTTATTTGAGAGAGAGAGAATGAGAGACAGAGAGCATGAGAGAGAGGAGGGTCAGAGGGAGAAGCAGACTCCCTGCCGAGCAGGGAGCCCGATGC
>NW_027736934.1:0-309 GCF_054177405.1 Leptonychotes weddellii | reverse complement strand
GATCATGACCTGAGCCGAAGGCAGTTGCTTAACCAACTGAGCCACCCAGGCACCCTATTATTATTATTATTATTATTATGGAATGTGATAAGTGCTCTTAGAAATACAATGTAGGTAAAATGGGCTCATTATAGTAGACTAATTATAGTAGACCTACCAGTGATGTTGGGGTTCTTTATCTATCGTTAGGGCTTAAAGACTGAGAAGAGGAAGCTTGCAAGGTACAAAAACAGGGAACCAGAAAGGACAATCACATAGCCAGTGACATACCAATTAAAGGCATAGGTAATGCTTAAGACTGTCCAATAT
>NW_027736933.1:0-309 GCF_054177405.1 Leptonychotes weddellii | reverse complement strand
GCAAGAATAGAAAAAAAATTCTTTTAAAAAAAGAAAGAGGCAGTTACTATGGCTATCTGCATCAACACCGTAAAATAGAAATATAATGGAGGCGACATATGTAATTTCCAATTTTTTAGTAGCCACACTTTTGAAAAGACATGCAAATTAATACTCTGTGGGAGTTATGCACAGACAGAAATGCAGAGAAGAAATAGATCAGAAGCACTTCAGAAGCAGATCCATCCATAGGTGGAAACTTGCTGCATATTAGAGGTTACTATTGTATTTCAGGATGGAAAGGGGACATAATCAATTGATAATGCTGGA
>NW_027736932.1:0-309 GCF_054177405.1 Leptonychotes weddellii | reverse complement strand
TTATTCTTTTTAGAAAGGACTTAAAATAATCCCCTCCCCCAATAAAATAAAAAGTTTACCTATTCTCCCATCCCACCCCCTGCCTCTGACAATCTCCAATCTGTTATCTCAATCAGTGAGCTTGGCTATTTATTTATTTCAATTCCATATATTAGTGAGATCATACAGTTTTTGTCTTTCCCTGTTTGACTTCAATTAGCATAATGCCCTTGAGGTCAATACATGTTGTCACAAATAGCAAGATTTCATTCTTTCATGGCTGAACAATATTCCATTGTATGTGTATATGCCACAGTTTATCCATTCACT
>NW_027736931.1:0-309 GCF_054177405.1 Leptonychotes weddellii | reverse complement strand
GACTGAGCCACCCAGGCGCCCAATGAAACTTTATTTGTTTATTATTTTTTTATAAAGATTTTATTTATTATTTGACAGAGAGAGAATGAGAGAGAGAGAAGGAGCACATGGGAGGGGGGAGGGCCAGAGGGAGAAGCAGACTCCCCGCCGAGCAGGGAGCCTGACGCGGGACTCGATCCCAGGACTCCCGGATCATGACCTGAGCCGAAGGCAGTGGCCCAACCAAGTGAGCCCCCCAGGCACCCGTAACTACATTTTTGAACCACAGTGCAGTGCAAGCTCGAAATATTAAAGTTAACGAACTATAAA
>NW_027736930.1:0-309 GCF_054177405.1 Leptonychotes weddellii | reverse complement strand
AAAAAAAAAAAACCACTGAATTTGAATAAAGACATCACCCAATGAATTAGGACACAACCAAAGTTTGCTTTAAATATTTCTTTGGGGGAGGGGACATCACACTTCCACTGAACGAAGAAAAACAGTTTTATAGTCTTGAGGTCTTTTTTTTTTTTTTTTTTTTTTTACACTTACCAGGCCATGAATCCTCAGGGAATGGGTTCCCGCTGCTCAGGCTCCTTTCCGTGGTTCTCACAGGGTGTGTCTCTGGGTGGGACAGGTTGACCCTGCAGTGGAACCCGAGTACTTTTCTCTTCGGCTTCCTTCTCT
>NW_027736929.1:0-309 GCF_054177405.1 Leptonychotes weddellii | reverse complement strand
TATTTATTTATTTTTTTTTTCCTGAGAGAAGGAAAAAAGTAAAAATGTTTGCTCTCATACCATTTCTATTCAACTTTCTAGTTTGGCTCTAAGTCTAATAAAGAAAGTCCAAAAAAAAATAATAATAAAAGTTAGGAAGTTGGAAAGGAAGTTGGAAAGCTTTTCTAACTTACAGATTTCATAATGATCTGTTAGAGCACTATTATCCAATAGAAATATGAGAACCACATTAAATGTCTAGTAATGACATTTAAAAAGTAAAATGAAACCAGTGAAGCTAATTTGGTAATGTATTTTATTTAACACAAC
>NW_027736928.1:0-4799 GCF_054177405.1 Leptonychotes weddellii | reverse complement strand
CCAATAACTCATATTTTGTGACTTTTCTGAATATCTTTGCATCTACTTCTTCTTTAAATGTTGGCCATAGATGTGTAATTTTACTACCTGTGTGGGGGTTAGGAAGATCCAGAATCTATATTTTTACCACTGCCTCTATATTTCTAGAATTCAATTTTCTAAAACCTAGGCATTTACAATCAACATGTTACTTTCTTATAGGGATAAAAGAAAGAGCACAACTCAGATATTCATTGTATATGTAAATGAATTAGTATGTGGGGAATATATTTAGGAAATGGCATTTCTGAGTAAGTTCTAATCACTCTAGATACACCCCGCTCTTTCCTGCTATAAACTGATGCCCCAGATGACCTACATCTGTATTTACTAGGTGAGGTAAAAACATCTTCACGGGGCAGTGCAATATAATAGAGAGAGTGTGGATTTTCAAACCAAAGAGACTGAAGTTCAAATCCTTATTCCATCATTTAATGGCTGTGAAGATGTGCACAAGATATTTATGCTTTAACACTATTAATTCCTGTATTTGTGAAAGGTACATAACTATATCTCTCTGTTAGTATATAGCTAGTTAGTATATATTTTGAGTGAATTTTAGCTTCCTTTTTCAAATTGTTGACATCAAACATTGTAAAGATCAAAACTTTTAGAACCCAATTACATGCAACTTAAACAGGTACTCTACTCAGAGGTGTAACAAATGCATACCTTTTCCTAAAGAATTATTTGCTTTTCTATAAACTAGAATTATTTTTCCCTTTTCCCCTGGTATCAGTTTTGACTTGCCCCAACCTACTCAATTTAGGGAAATATGGGAAAGGAAGAAAAGTAGTGCAGAATCAGAAAGGCTATTATATAGATTTAAGCACACTTTATAGAACTGTCTCTTCCTACAGTGCAGGACAAACCCAGAAGAAGGGTTTTTTCTTCTTCTTGTTTTTTTTTCCTCCTCATGCAGATTGTCACATAATGAATTACAAGCAGAATTCAACTTCTGTGAACTGCTAGAGGTGGGGGCAGAAGGTGCTCAGAAGATAGGCAACCATGATTAAAAATCTTTGTCAAATGCTAACTTTGAACATGCTGTGGTTTGATTTTTTTAAATGTAACTATGAGCAGGAAATAGCATTTTCTCACTCCATGAAGTCACACCTCTCTTTGTCAATGGAATAGTCGATAACAGTGAAAACAAAATTAAATGTAAATTGAGATTTCCATCTGGCCACTGTGACACCCTCTAATTCAGGCCAAACAACCTGTCTTTGAGGAAATCTTTTCTGAAGCACACTGGATTGACAACATTTGAAAGGTTCCATGGTTCAGGAGAATATTTTAGGCTATTTGAGAAAAAGAAAATCCTGAACAAGACAAAGGAAGACTATAAAAAACAGAAAATCTAGTTATTTACCTTTACTGAGACAGAAGGTGTGCTTGTGTTTAAAGAAAATGAATAATTCTATGTTAGCTACCCAAATATGGTTTTGCAGTGTGCTTATGTTCTTTAAATACAGACTCTTTTTGTTTCCCCTTATTTCCTTCTTGTTACTATTTCACTGATTTCAAGGATCCCAAGGGAGAAGGGAAGGAGGAGCAGAAGGAGAAGGAAACCAGTAACAAATTCAGTAACTGAGAGAGAAATGGTCCAGAGATTCAACTGTGAAGTCTACTATACCAGGATACTAAGCCCAGTTGGGCCATTTATTAGCTGAACAATCCTGAGCAAGTTTCTTAACTTCCATAGGCTTCAGATGTCATAATACAAGTGAATTATATGTCATATAGTAAGCACTCATTAAAAATTAGTTATTTTTAATCAACATATGGTTTGAGGACTAGGTTAGAATATTTTCTACTTTGGTAACATATTTTAAGTTATTCCATTCTTTTCTGTAGTGACTCATCAGCACATACTGAATTCATTTTATATTGTACTTAACGGTGTATCCAAAGATGTAGAATAGAATGAAGCTGTGATAGCTATTCTCTTCATAGTTGGACATAACAAGTATGGAGCACACATATTGTGTTCAGAGAAGAATCATTTAACTTTCTTCTCTTAGATATGGCTAATAGGTTTCCAGAGGGGAGACAAAAATGCAACCTTTCATGAGTTAATGAGGGAGTCCCCATTGATTATTGTCATTGAGAGTCTCCAATGACAATGATCATTTTTATGTACAGTTCTAGAGAAGAGGCGGACCAATGCATTTAAGGTGTTCTTTTCTGGGATGAAAGAATGCAAAACTGAGAAGGAGTCTTTAAAATCAGAGGTGGAGATGGAATTGAGATGTTAAGATATTTACTAGAAATGGATGCGCATAACAGAAAGAGGAAGGAAGGAGGATTGGTGAGAAGAAGGTGAATGATACCAACCTGGCAAAGTCTCCACCAACCTCAGCAGGGCTTCTGGACCAAAATTTCGACTTTGTATCATCTGAAATGGCCCTACCTTTTTACTTTGACTTTGTTCCACATATGGGCTGCCACAGGAAGGTATGACCTTGAGCAAGATGGCTCTTTGCATTTCGGGCAGGTCCTGAAGGAGCTGATGCTGGAGGCTGACTGTTGACTGTAGGCCCATAGCTGGCCACAGGTCCTTTCTCAAAAGGAGATCCGTCATTGTATCTCCATCTTTGTCACAGAGACATTCAAACAGGACCACCTGAAATTTGAGAAATTTGAGAATTGTAAATCCTGACCTAGTGGACCTGGTTGAACAGACTCTAAACATTATTATCACAATAATTAATGTATTTGGAAAGGTAAGGACACCAGCGGCCTTAGGGAAAATCTCACAGAGCAAGAAGAGAGAATCAGGGCTAAGGGAACAAGATGGATACAAGTACCTAGAAGTTATATTTTTGGTGGAGGAGAGTTATTTCTGGTCAGGTTTGATAGCACACAGAGTCTCTAAATACAATAAATTGTCAACTTTTCTTTATAATATTATTGTGTTGAATTTAATTTACTTCATGCCTCATATTTAAAATAAATGTATTTTAGTCTTAGCTCTTCCTACTTAGAAGTATTTTAGAGCCATCATTGTCATGTGCTCGCACTACAATATTCATATCACTCTCTCCCTTTCTACAAAAAGACTATCGTAAAAGTGCAAATCCTTGCAAGCATCATATGAAAAAGGAAAGTGTATTGTCCCCTGTTCAGTAGTGTACCTCTGTATTACTAAAATATATATTAATGTAGCTAATATTACTGGTGCCATTGAATGAATCACAGCAAAATAAATGAAATGCATTGTCCCACTTGGGGAGAAATGATTATGTAATGAGTAAACTAAAGAAGATAAAACTTTGGAGAACAATATAGTGCATCATGGCTGCATGTAAAGGGACTTACTTGGACCAGTGCCCTGAAGTGCGGAGTATCTCTGGGAGAGGACCAGGTTTTATTAGCAACACTATTTAGCTGGGAGTAGCAACAGCAGTAGTAGGTAACTTAGCCGATACTTTCCATTCCTGTAACTGGAAAAAAAGAACGGGCCTCCTTGGGATGGAGCAAATCCCTAAGGGTTTTTGGACAATTAAAATGTATGTATATGTGGGGGGTGCCTGGATGGCTCAGTCGGTTAAGTGGCTGACTCTTGATTTAGGCTTAGATCATGATCTCAAGGTCATGGAATCAGGCCCCACATGAGACTTCATGCTCTGAGCTCAGCAGGGAGTATGGCTGAAGATTCTCTTTCCTTCTCCCCCTTCCCCTGCCCATGCTTTCTCTCTCTAAAATAAATAAATAAATCATTAAAAAAATGTATGTCTATGTGGGAGAAAACATATCTTTTGCCAGTAATGGAGGAGAGTATTCAAGATCAATTTGAAAAATTAGAAGAGATTAGACTTGTATTTATATAATGAGGTTATGTAGCAGATCATGTTAATTACATATATAAGAGAGGAAGATTCCTCTTCCTTCAGAGAAGATGGTGGTGTTTTTCTTTTTCTGAAATATATAAAGACTTCAATTTTTTCCCAGCTGTTTTAGGTTCACAATAAAATTGAGAGGAAGGTACAGAGATTTCTCATATGCCCTCTGCCCCCACACATGTATAGCCTCCTCTACAAGAGTGACACATTTGCTACAATTGATGGACCCACACTGACACATCATTATCACCCAAAGTCCACAGTTTACCTTACAGTTCCCTCTTGGTGTTGTACAGTCTATGAGATTGGATGAATGTGTAATGACATGTATCCACCATGACAAAGTCATACAGGGTATTTCCAGTGTCTTAAAAATCTTCTGTGCTCTATCTAATCATTCCTCCTCCCTCCCCCCAATTTCTGGCAAGAAAAAGATCAATATATTGATCTTTTTACTCTCTCCATAGTTTTGCCTTTTCCAAAGTATATAGTTGGAATCAGAGTATGTACCATTTTCATATGGGTTTATTTCACTTAGCAATATGCATTTATGTTTCTTCCATTTCTTTTTTTTTGTAGCTTGATGGCTCATTTCTTTATAGTGTTGAATAATATTCCATTGTCTGGATGTACCAAAGTTTATTTTTTTATTTTTTTAAATTTTATTTTATTATGTTATGTTAGTCACCATACATTACATCATTAGTTTTTGATGTAGTGTTCCATGATTCAAGGTTTGCGTATTACATCCAGTGCTCCATGCACTATGTGCCCTCCTAAATACCCATCACCGGGCTAACCCATCCCCCCACCCCACTCCCCTCCAAAACCCTCAGTTTGTTTCTCAGAGTCCATAGTCTCTCATGGTTCATCTCCCCCTCCAATTCCCCCCCCTTCATTTTTCCCTTTCTATTA
>NW_027736927.1:0-309 GCF_054177405.1 Leptonychotes weddellii | reverse complement strand
CACACACACACACACACACACACACACACACACACACACTGAATCTCAAGAGCATTATTCTCAAAGAAATCACACTCGAAGGAGTACATACTTTACAAATCCATTTTATAGGGCGCCTGGGTGGCTCAGTCGTTAAGCGTCTGCCTTCGGCTCAGGTCATGATCCCAGGGTCCTGGGATCGAGCCCCACATCGGGCTCCCTGCTCGGCGGGAAGCCTGCTTCTCCCTCTCCCACTCCCCCTGCTTGTGTTCCTGCTCTCGCTATCTCTCTCTCTGTCAAATAAATAAATAAAATCTTTAAA
The DNA here is from genome assembly GCF_054177405.1 of Leptonychotes weddellii. Classification (NCBI taxonomy): domain Eukaryota; kingdom Metazoa; phylum Chordata; class Mammalia; order Carnivora; family Phocidae; genus Leptonychotes; species Leptonychotes weddellii. The sequence goes on along the minus strand of NW_027736927.1, from coordinate 8 downwards.
AAAAAAAA
>NW_027736926.1:0-309 GCF_054177405.1 Leptonychotes weddellii | reverse complement strand
TACATGAAAGAGAATAAATAGTAGACTAGAAGAAGCAGAAAAACATCAGTGACATTGAGGATCGAATAATGGAAAGTAATCAAGCTGAACAGGAGAGAGAAAAATAATTTAAAAAATGAGAATAGGTTAAGGGAACTCAGTGACTCCATCACCTGTGATAACATTTGCATTATAGGGATCCTAAAAGGAGAAAAAAGAGGAAAAGGAGCAGAAAATTTATTTGAAGAAATAATAGCTGAAAACTTTTTGAATCTGGGGAAAGAAACAAAAATCTAGATCCAGGAGGCACATAGAGCCCCCAACATAATC
>NW_027736925.1:0-309 GCF_054177405.1 Leptonychotes weddellii | reverse complement strand
TGGGTCCAAGCCCTGCCTCCATGGCCACCCGGTCTCCTCATCTTCTCAGGGGCTCCTGCAGCTGTCTGTACAAAATGGGAACACCAGGCCACTTCTGGGGGTCACATGGTGAACCTCCCTCTTCGGGGCTGCTGGGACCTGAGCCAGCTCTAGGTGTAGAGGCTGAAGATACAAGGAGTTAGGAGGGCCGTCCAGGACCACTACCCCAGGGGACATTTCGGTGTGCTCAGGCAAGGCTGGGTCACCCCCTCGGACAGGGCTGGAGCTGTGCCTCTCCTGGGAAAGGTGGCTCATGGGTATCAGGGGATC
>NW_027736924.1:0-309 GCF_054177405.1 Leptonychotes weddellii | reverse complement strand
TGTTTGTTTTTAAAGATTTTATTTAGGGGTGCCTGGGTGGCTCAGTTGATTAAGCATCTGCCTTTGGCTTAGGTCGTGATCCCAGAGTCCTGGGATCAAGCCCCACATCAGGCTCTTTGCTTAACTTCTCCCTCTCTGCCTGCTACTCCCATGCTCGTGCACTCTCTCTCTGTCAAATAAATAATAAAAACTTAAAAAACAACTTAAAAAATTTCCATTGGCAGCTATGGATTCCTTTTTATAAGAGTTAGCTGTTTCTTTCCTCCCCACAATTTTTATCATGAAAATTTTCAAGCATACAAAAATGTT
>NW_027736923.1:0-309 GCF_054177405.1 Leptonychotes weddellii | reverse complement strand
TTGAGTTTTAAAAGTCACTGCTTCCAAGTATGAAACCCCCCAAAATCAAGACTTAAATAATTATAAATCTATACTGACATGGAAAGACACACTATCTTGATCAGTTTTTTAAAAAAACAAAACAGCAAAATAGGACACCTGGGTGGCTCAGTGCTTCAGCAACCATCTCTTGATTTCAGCTCAGGTCATGATCTCAGGAATCATGGGATGGAGCCCCTAGTGTGGCTCTGTGCTCGGTGGGGAGTCTACTTTTCTCTCTCTCTCTCTCCCTTTCTCCCGGTACCTCTCCCTGTGTTCAAAGACGTATGC
>NW_027736922.1:0-309 GCF_054177405.1 Leptonychotes weddellii | reverse complement strand
TGGGTCCAAGCCCTGCCTCCATGGCCACCCGGTCTCCTCATCTTCTCAGGGGCTCCTGCAGCTGTCTGTACAAAATGGGAACACCAGGCCACTTCTGGGGGTCACATGGGGAACCTCCCTCTTCGGGGCTGCTGGGACCTGAGCCAGCTCTAGGTGTAGAGGCTGAAGATACAAGGAGTTAGGAGGGCCGTCCAGGACCACTACCCCAGGGGACATTTCGGTGTGCTCAGGCAAGGCTGGGTCACCCCCTCGGACAGGGCTGGAGCTGTGCCTCTCCTGGGAAAGGTGGCTCATGGGTATCAGGGGATC
>NW_027736921.1:0-309 GCF_054177405.1 Leptonychotes weddellii | reverse complement strand
AACACTGCAGTGTAGTTAAATGCAGGTGGGCTTCTGTGGGTCTGGGGTGGGGAGATTCCTCATTTCTAAAGAGCTGGACAATGTCTTATCCTGGGGCTACAAGATAGGAGTTGATACCTGACCTAGAGAGAGGAAAGGGACCCTAGGGTCAAAGGGTTGAAAGTGTAAAGATAAGAGAGATAGAGAAGATAATCAGACTACCTCCCCCATCTTTTAGTAGCTTATTATTACTGCATTATCAGGAATGTTTGTTTATAGACTGAATGATACATGTCATCTGCCCAGCCTGTTAGATGGAGAAAAGATGCA
>NW_027736920.1:0-309 GCF_054177405.1 Leptonychotes weddellii | reverse complement strand
ACCATACAGTACATCATTAGTTTTTGATGTAGTGTTCCATGATTCATTGTTTGCATATGACACCCAGTGCTCATTGCAGTATGGGCCCTCTTTAATACCCATCACTGGGCTAACCCATCCCACCCCCCCTCCCCTCTGAAACCCTCAGTTTGTTTTCCAGAGTCCATAGTCTCTCATAGTTCATCTCCCCCTCTGATCCCACCCCCTTCATTTTTCCCTTCCTTCTCCTAATATCCTCCATGCTATTCCTTATGTTCCACATATAAGTGAAACCATATGATAATTATCTTTCTCTGTTTGTCTTATTTC
>NW_027736919.1:0-309 GCF_054177405.1 Leptonychotes weddellii | reverse complement strand
ACGGATCACGGTTTATGACAACCCCGAGCTGAGAGCCCGCGCCTGGGCTCCACCTCTGCAGCCGGCTTCCCTGCTCCGATACCTGGGAGCTCTGCCACACTCAGGCACCCCCGGTCTTTCTGTGACCCCGAGGGTCCTGAGACCACACTGTCCCGGAGGGTTCCACCCCCCGCTTAGCCACCAGAGTGACGTCCCTCAGTGGAGCAGACTTTTAAAAGTTCCGATTTTGTGCTCCGTGGTTCTATCACTTGCCAGAAGCCGCCGGCGGAGGCCCCTCCCCCGCCATCTATCCTCCCGAATATCGCCTCG
>NW_027736918.1:0-309 GCF_054177405.1 Leptonychotes weddellii | reverse complement strand
TGATTTGAACAACCCTAGTGGGGGAAAACTGACATGGCAGGTTGGGAATTTAGTGTTACAATAGCAGTAATTTGAAACTACTTGATGGTGATCCCCAATCTTTCAATGTCATGTTTTTCCTGTTTTTATTTGCTTCTTTTATTTGCCTGTTTATGAACTTTATATAAATGGGATCATAGTTTGTTTCTTTTTTCCTGCACGTGTTCTTCCTTCTTTCCTTTCTTTCCGCATCCTCCCCTTGCTCCTTCTCCTTTTTCTTAACATTATCTTGAGGTTTATCAGTTTTCAGATATATAGCTATTACCAGTT
>NW_027736917.1:0-4800 GCF_054177405.1 Leptonychotes weddellii | reverse complement strand
TGGAGAAGAGTGAGGCAAAGAAGAAAGAGAAATGATGGAAGTGCTGTGAATCACCTATACCAAAGCCTTACAAGGTGGATGTATTTTTGTTAAATAGGCAAATGTGGAATTCCCCACAGATTAACCAGTGTTTTAAAAATGCATTCATTCCTATGAAGTGACTGTTTCATAAGCTTTATGGCATGTATTCTGCTTACAAGGAAAAGAATCAGTATTCTTGCATCTGGCCTTTCGAAATATAGGGTTATATTCTCAAGTTTATTTTTTCTAAATGTGGCTAAAATATTTTTGCAGTTAAAATAAGACTAATAATACATGCGCTGTAAACTTCATCAAGCCTAATGTTAAACTATTTTTGTATTTACTGTCTTTCAAAAAGCAAGGTAGGAAATTATATATTTACATAAAATTTGGCATTTAGTAACCTTAGCTCTAGTTGTATTTGGAAGAATGACTTAAAATATTGTCTGCTGGCTTTGCACTAATTGTGGATTTTTTTTTCTAGGTGCTTGTCAGAATTTCAGTGTGTAAGCTAAAAACAACTGTAATCCTAAACTAAGAGAATTCTCAGATAACATTTAAAAGACTTTTTCAATACAGGGAATAAGCTAATCATGAACAGTAAGATGAGGTTCTCTAAAATTATTTGGTAGCTTATCTCTTTGTTAGGAAGGGGGATGGTCTTTTTGATTTAGAATGAATACAAAGAGATTTTTAAGTCTTCTGGATTTAGACTGGTATTGATCTACTAGGGGCCTAGGAAATTTTGGTGTATGATTGATATTGTGTTAAAATTTGAAGTGATTATCATCATCTTAATTGGACAAAAAAGTACTTTAAGAAATCATTTTACCATATCTACTTCTTTAAGTTATTCCAGGAGGCTAAATTTTTGTAAAAAAAAAACAGAATTTTTTGGTTGGTAAATATATTTTTATTTTGGGATTTAGTCATTGGAATTGTATATGTTAAAGCCAATAAATTATTAGAAAGAAAAGCTTCTATTTATAATCATGGTAAAGAATGTGAAGGCTTTAGGCTTAATCCATGGTGGGTGAGGTATAACAGTTTCCACTCTGGCAGAAGATAGGATATTCACAGACCTATAAGGTACAAATACATAAGTAAATACTTAATGGCATTTTATTTTTATTTACTGATTATAAATGATATTCTGAACCTTTAATGGCTACTTCGTTTAATTAGACTTTATTTGAAACTGTCTTAAAAATACCCTTTATGAATAAACTATTTCTTAATTACTTGGCCTCAAATGTATACACAGGATTGTATTTTGGGAACACCTAGAATTAATGGATCCTTTCCCTAAGGCTAAGGATAATGTGGAGATAAAATTGAATTGGTAAATAGCTTCTAGTTAATCTCTGTCTTAAATTTGAGAAGTGGAATGACAGGTAGTGGACCCTAAAGTTTACAAAGTTAACTTAGAGCAGAGGTCCGCAAAATTGGATTTGTCAAAATTGGATTTGTATTTAGTTGTCCATTTCACTTCATTCTGCTCTGCTCACTTGGTTATGGGTTGCTTTTTTAGATTAATAGTTAGACACAATCTTTGTAAGTATAGCTTCTGTATTATAGTGTTCCAGGGAAACAGAACCATTAGGGGAGATAAATATACATGTGCGCATATGTGTGTGTATAAAGAGATTTATTACAAGGAATTGACTCGCGAAATTATGGCAAGCCCCCATAATTCCCAAGATAGCCATTCAGTGAGCTGGAGACCCAGGAGAGCTGATGTGTTACTGTTTTAGTCCATTCTGAGGGTCCGAGAACCAGGTGAGCAGATGGTGTAAGTTCCAGTCTGAAAACCTGCAAGCTCCAGACCCAAGAAGAGCCCATTTCAGTCTGAGAATAAAGGCCAGAAAAGACCAATATACCAACTAAAACAGGTAGGAGGAGTTCCATCTTACACTTTTTATGTACTCAGATCTTCAGTTGATTGGATGAGGTCCACTGCCTTTGGGAGGGCAATCAGCTTTACTAGGTACACTGATTAAAATATTAATATCATCCAGAAACACCTCACAGACACATCCAAAATAATACTTGGCCAAGGGTGTGTACACCTTGTAGCCCAAACTAAAAAAATTAACCATCACAGCTGCTTGGTCCAGTTTTCATTGTATAGAAGCCTTTTACCAAGCTCTGCTTGGTCTTTGATACTCAATAGATACAGTGTATAAAACAGTTCTCAATATTTACTGCTACCAGGGTTTTGCCTCATTTTGCCTCTACAGACTGTCCCTCCATCATGCTGTATGGGATAGTTTCCTGGGAGCACCTCCAGGCACCAGCTGTCTAGAAATAATGATAGCTAATGTTTATGTAGTGCTCACTGTGAAGCATTAGTGTTTTGAGTGCTCTTATGTAGATTAATTCATTTTAACCTCATAACATTCTATGATTTACATACTATTATAAGCTTCATTTTACAGAATAGGAAACAGATACAGAGAGGTTAAAGAGAGGTTATTGTTCCCTTGGATCTTTCCTAACATCGAAGAGAACAGTATGAAAGAAGTCATATACTAGCCTCAAAAAAGGAGGGACCCACACAGTAGAGTGATTGTTAGGCCAGACATTTTTCTTAAACAGAGGTGAAGAAGGATATATGGCGTTTATAGATAATCCTGTACTTCCCGCTGCTTAATGCTAGTTTTGTTTTATTACCATTCCACTGGCTTGATAGTTGGTAGAAAATTGCCGAAGATCTTAGCAAATAGGTCATCAGTCCTAGATTTTGGTGATAGTGTGAGCTTTTGTCTTTTTCTCCGTATTCACAGGTATTTGAGGGCAAGCAAAGAAAAGCGAAGCTTAGGGCTTGTTAGCCAGAAATCATTTTATATTTCACTTTTTAGGTAAGCCTGAATAAAGCTCTGCTCAAACAGAAACTAGTTCTCTGAACTATTCTGGCCAAACTCAAGTTTAAGCAAACTTCCTAAAGGATTTTGCCATTTTGTATTTAGTTTAGCAATAGAAGTACTTAAAACATTGTGTTGTTTCTGAATAGCTTTTCTTCAGATTTTTTTTCTATTCATCTTTAAAGATAAAGAAGATGAATTAAAAAAAAAATCTTTAAGAACATAGATTAGGTGGGGGGAAAAAGGCGCCAAATAATATCTTCAGATGTATTCTATGCAAAAAGTTGTCACATGTGAAGAAATAGTTTGATCACCCTGGAAGCTATTCATTGGAGGAAACCGTGACTAACGGCAAGTGTCCTCTACACAGGTACACACACACACACACACACACAATCCATTTTGTCCAGATTTGGAAGCCAGCTGAGGAGCAAATTGCTAGAGTGTTCTGTCAAGGAAGCAGGATCTCTGTGATACAGGATAGGGTCCAAGGGGAGGAGGAGCAGGAGACCTAAATTTCATCTGGTCCCAGGAATTCAGCTAGATAGTTATCAAACCATTCTGAACACCTACAAACTTAACAGGAGGTTGAAGAAAAGAACAGCAATTCTATGAACAGAAAAGCGACCATTTTCTGGAAGGATGTGCAGAGAAATTAATCCCAGGCGATACTTGGAACGACGGAGGGAGGGAGCCTCCGTCAGCTGGCTACTAGAAAGTGATAGAGCAGCAGAGCACAAAATTGGAACCTTTAGAAATCTCTGCTGAGGGACATCGCTCCAGTGGCTAAGCAGGAGGTGGAATCCTTGCTGGGACAGTGTGGTCTCAGGACCCTCGGGGTCACAGAAAGACCAGGGGTGCGTGAGTGTGGCAGAGCTCCCAGGTATTAGAGTGGGGAAGCCAGCTGGAAAGACAGAGCCGAGGAGTGGGCTCTCAGCTCGGGGTTGCCATAAACGGTGATCTGCAGCACAGTTGGGCCACTACTCTTCGAGCAGGGAACCAACAGGCGGCAAATCCGGGGAGACTGCCTTTCCTCCCCTGGGAAGAGTGGCGCGGGAACGTACCACAGGAATCTGCTGGGTTTGGAGACCAAATGGGGTTGTGTGCCAGAGATAGAAACGCTTGGCCAGAGGCCGGGTGAGCACGGAGTGTGGCCGGAGACCCGGGAGACAGGAGTAATTGCTTTTCTCTGAGGGCTCACCGAGGAGTGGGGCCCTGAGCTCTTGGCTCCTCTGGGGCGGAGATTGGGAGTCTGCCATTTTCACTCTCGTCCTCCCAAGCTGTACGGAAAGCTTTCAGGGAACAAAAGCTACCCAGAGCAAACCTGAGCCTATTATCTAGCCTGGCTCCTGGCAAGGGCGGGGCAATTCTGCCTCAGGCAAAGACCTTTGAGAACCACTGAAACAGGCCCCTCCCCCAGAAGACCAGCAAAAACAGCCAGCCAAGACCCAAGTTTACCCATCAATGAGAATCACAGAACTCCAGCACTAGGGGAATACAGCACATAGAATTCATGGCTTTTTGCCCATGATTTGTTAGTCTTTCAAAGTTAATTTTATAAATTTTATTTTTTACTTTTTCTATTTTTTTAGTTGAATTTTTCTTCTTTCCTTTTTCAACCAACTTCTTATCAATTCCTTTTTTAAAACCTTTTTTAATTTTTCATTTTTATAATCATATTCTACCTCTTCATTGTATTTAACCTTATTTTGTGTATATATATATGTAAGTTTATCTTTCTTTAAAATTTTGGGATACAGTTTCTTCTAACAGACCAAAATATACCCTAAATCTAGTGTATGACGTTGTCCTAGTCTCCCACCTGATCACATTCTTTTTTAAAATATTTTTTTCATTTTTTTCAACCAACTTCTTATCAATTCCTTTTTTTAAATCTTTTTTAATTTTCATCTTT
>NW_027736916.1:0-309 GCF_054177405.1 Leptonychotes weddellii | reverse complement strand
ATTTGGATGCACTTTTTTCTAGCCTTGTGTGATGGCTCAGGCTAGGACTTCCAGTACTATGTGGAATAGGAACAGCAATGGCAGGCATCCTTACCTTGCTCCTCATCTAAGGGGAAAGATTTCAGTCTTTAACCACTGAGGATGCCGTTTGATGTGGGCTTTTCAGAAACAGCCTTTACTGTCTTGACCTATTTCCTTCAATTCCTAGTTGGTTTTGTGTTTTTATCATGTGAGGGTGTGGAATCCTGTCAGATCCTTTTTCTGTATCAGGTGAGACGATCATGTGGATTTTGTCCTTCATTCTGGTAA
>NW_027736915.1:0-309 GCF_054177405.1 Leptonychotes weddellii | reverse complement strand
ACAGTCCTCTCTAAATACTTCCTGCAGAGCTGACCCTCAGGCCATATCAGGGCAGAAACACTCTTTCTTCTCCCCAGGCCAGAGTTGGTTGCCACCCAGAGTTCTCAGAGAGAAAGTCCAAAAGTAGAGTATCCCAAGGTGTGTGTAGCAGAACTTCACCTTCCAGCACTGGGGATCAATTGTTCATGCCACTCAAGGCAACTGGCCCCAGATGCCTGCCAGGGACTATGTGGACACAAATCCGTAGCACAAATAGTCACAGCATGCTCTCACCGCCAATGGATCTCTCCATCTACACGGAAGAAAATA
>NW_027736914.1:0-309 GCF_054177405.1 Leptonychotes weddellii | reverse complement strand
TAGTTCCTAGGGCTTTGTATTGGGGCAGGAAAAAAGGTAGTTGCTGAATGTTTTAGTCCTAGTTTGGTCACTTTGGGAATACCACACTGATGTTAGAAGAACACTGTAAGGCAGAGGTGGTAAACTGGTGGTCCGTTTGAGTGCTAGACTTTTTGGTGATTAGGGGAGTTGTAGTTTTTAAACCAATATTTAAAAACTAGAATAGTTACAAGAAAGTCTCTGGATTCTTGAAAAGTTGCTCTGGGTGGTTCTACATTCTTTCATAGAACAAAACCACTGCCTAAACTAGTCTTCACCATAACATTAGAT
>NW_027736913.1:0-309 GCF_054177405.1 Leptonychotes weddellii | reverse complement strand
CTGATGGTGTGTTCACTGTGTGAGGGGAAGCTGGCCCAGAGGGCGGAGGGCACAAGCCAGCTCTGCTGGGAATCATGACCACGTTTCTGAGAAGTCTCTGAAAGGTGCTGCACCCTCAGGCGCCTTATTATTCTATCTTGTGTGAGTGAGACCGGGTGGCAGCCTCCCACTGAGCACTCTCGAGCTGGCTATGCATTTTGCAATCTACCTTTTCATTGGCTTCCTTGTTTGCATGCCCGGAGCCATCAGGAGGAGGAGGGCTGAGCCCTGCTGCATTGTCAAGGTGCTCTCATCAAAATGTGGCCCTCC
>NW_027736912.1:0-309 GCF_054177405.1 Leptonychotes weddellii | reverse complement strand
AAAAAGGAACCCTCTTGCACTATTGGTAGGAATGCAAACTGGTGCAGCCACTCTGGAGAACAGTATGGAGGGTCCTCCAAAAACCAAAAACAGAAATATATGATCCAGTAATTGCACTGCTGGGTATTTACCCAAAGAAAATGAAAACACGAATTTGAAAAGATACATGCACCCCCCCATGTTTATTACAGCATTATTTCCAATAGGCAAATTATTGAAGCAGCCTAAGTGTCCCTTGAGAGATGAATAGAAGAAGATATGGTGTGTGTATATTATATATAATATATATATTATACACACACACACACA
>NW_027736911.1:0-309 GCF_054177405.1 Leptonychotes weddellii | reverse complement strand
TTTATTTATTTTTTTTTTCCTGAGAGAAGGAAAAAAGTAAAAATGTTTGCTCTCATACCATTTCTATTCAACTTTCTAGTTTGGCTCTAAGTCTAATAAAGAAAGTCCAAAAAAAAAAATAATAATAAAAGTTAGGAAGTTGGAAAGGAAGTTGGAAAGCTTTTCTAACTTACAGATTTCATAATGATCTGTTAGAGCACTATTATCCAATAGAAATATGAGAACCACATTAAATGTCTAGTAATGACATTTAAAAAGTAAAATGAAACCAGTGAAGCTAATTTGGTAATGTATTTTATTTAACACAAC
>NW_027736910.1:0-309 GCF_054177405.1 Leptonychotes weddellii | reverse complement strand
AGCATGTTTGAATATACTCAGTGTTTCTAAAGTTTTGGTCTCTGAGCTTAGATTGAAGTTTAGGAAACAGCCACACATCTGACTAAGGAAGATGATCAAGCTAATGATGCCATTTGTAATTTAAAAATGAAACATAACTCTCAACCAGTAGACTGGTTTTCTTCTGGGAAGAAATTGGGTTCTCAGAAGGCAACTTCCACTGAAGAATGTTTTGAACAATGGTGGTATTGTCCAGCCACCCTTGAGGACTGCCATGGAAGGCATTCAAGGTGTCCTGTTGCACAGGAACCAAAGTGAAAAGAAGACAGA
>NW_027736909.1:0-309 GCF_054177405.1 Leptonychotes weddellii | reverse complement strand
AAAAAACAAAAACAAAAACCCAGTGCCTTTTCATAGGAATCAGGCTCTGACTACTTTAGATGCATTTCGAACTGTTCTATATGGTCACAGATTTCGTATCTCTGTTAAGCTGAAAAGCGGACACCGTGAGAGTCAGTTATGAGAATTACAGGTAGGCTCTAGATGCAAACATTTCAACTATTGTACTTATATCAAATGTATTCTCTTATTTTTCCTCCATCAGCTTTTTTTCTCTGTCCAGTTTCCTGATGAGTATACGTGGACTCTGGTCGAGTTCCAGAAGCATCCTGAAGACAGTGGCTCTGGGAC
>NW_027736908.1:0-309 GCF_054177405.1 Leptonychotes weddellii | reverse complement strand
ATTTCAGGGTAGAAGCTCTTAAGTCCTGTTCTAGGGGTCCACCTCATTCTCTTTTCTCTGCAACACAAAATTGGCAATATTCCAGAGCAGGGCTTCTCCTTTAGCTGGGGTTCCAGAATGAAGATGGCGTGCAGCAGTGGGACAACTGACAGGTGATGGATGTGTGGCATGCATGAGAAGTAATTGTCTAAATCACGGAAATGCTGGAGGGTGCAATTATCTGAGGGTGCGATTACCTTTGTGTAACTTAGCCAAAGCCTACCATATCCCTTCCTGAATCAGTTGATACAAATTTTGTGGATTCGGAAG
>NW_027736907.1:0-309 GCF_054177405.1 Leptonychotes weddellii | reverse complement strand
ATAGCAGCCCCTCAATAACAATTGCTTAAATAAAAGGAAATGAATTCTTTAATAAGTATAGAGCACATACAAATTATTCTTGAGAACTGTATTTAAATTTTAAAATTCTAAAAAAAAAATCCATCGAGAGAAGAATCTGCTAAGGCTGGAAGTTGCGCATTGAATGGTTAAACATGACTTACGGTGGAAGAAATTTACACGCTTGTGCTTCAGGGTCACCGCATGTTTTAAAGCAGGGAGTGGTACAAGGTTCATATCTCCATTCACACATCCTCCGGTAGGGCACTGCTGCCTGGATTTCTGCGGAAA
>NW_027736906.1:0-4800 GCF_054177405.1 Leptonychotes weddellii | reverse complement strand
TTTTTTTTTTTAAAGATTTTATTTATTTATTTGAGACAGAGAGAATGAGATACAGAGAGCATGAGAGGGAAGAGGGTCAGAGGGAGAAGCAGACTCCCTGCCGAGCAGGGAGCCCGATGTGGGACTCGATCCAGGGACTCCAGGATCATGACCTGAGCCGAAGGCAGTCGCTCAACCAACTGAGCCACCCAGGCGCCCTGTGTGAGGTTTTTTTGTTGTTGTTTTTAAGCCAATAAATGTATTTTTTTTATATAGTTGGGCACTACTGTTACAAGCAAATGTTCGGTTTCATTTGGGTTTTGGGAAACACAAGGAACAGCTAGCAGTCCAGCTGCATGTCATTTAGGGAGCCAGGGCCAGGAACCATTGCCTTGGAAGCCATTTTGCTTTCTCAGGTAGTTGGAAATCTAAACATTTCTCAGACCCCAGCTCTCCAGGGACTTGATTGAAGCCATGGGATATTCTTCTCAAATTTTGGTTATTTAAGATGAAGGCTTTCCTTGGTGCATGATTTACTCATTTCTAACCCTGTGCCTTCACCCACTACCCCTCCTTCCCTTGTCTTTGTCACTTTTTCCAAAATGCCATCCCAAACTTACCTCTAAAGCCTGAACCAAAGCTCTCTTCCCTAAGACTCTACCTTATAATTCCTGATTCACTTCTCATTTTTTTTTTTTTAAGATTTTATTTATTTATTTGACAGAAACACAGCAAGAGAGGGAACACAAGCAGGGGGAGTGGGAGAGGGAGAAGCAGGCTTCCCGCTGAGCAGGGAGCGCAATGCGGGGCCTGATCCCAGGGCCCTGGGACCATGACCTGAGCCAAAGGCAGACACTTAACGACTGAGCCACCCAGGCGCCCCACTTCTCTTGGTTTTCAACCATATTCATTTGCACTTCCTATTAACTTTATATTCTTAGACTGTTTTTATGTGTCTACTATTAAGTTGTAGACCTTGAAGACAGGGTCCATTTCTTTTTTATTATTATCCTTATTATTTCAAATATCAAAACCTAGTATGGTTTAAGATGAGTACCTAATTAAATGAGGAAATGCTGAATGCCATAATAAATATCAGGAAAAACTATTTTGAGATTTTTGATGTTCATCTCTAGATGCTACTAACTACAAAGGGAAAATGTATTCTATATAGGAGAGAGATTGGCAGTTACCACCTTAACCAAGCAATCCAACTCAGCATAATTAATTGTGAGACATTCTAACCTGATATGGTTCCAGGGTGCTATAATGTCAAGTACATAATACCATCTATTAAGTACTTTGCAACAATGTTTAACCTGAATCTAATAAAGCCTGTAGACCTACTTCCAGTTTAGAGGAAATGTAGGCTTATAGCGCTGTCCAATAGAACTTTGTTTTTTCAATAGCTTGTTTATTTTTTAAGATTTTATTTATTTATTTGACAGAGAGAGAGACACAGCGAGAGAGGGGACACAAGCAGAGGGAGTGGGAGAGGGAGAAGCAGGCTTCTTGCCAGAGAGCCCGATGCGGGGCTCGATCCCAGGACCCCACGATCATGACCTGAGCCAAAGGCAGACACTTAACTGACTGAGCCACCCAGGCACCCCAGAACTTTCTATAATGATGTAAGTGTTCTATATCTGCACCACCCAATACAGTAACCACCAACCTACTGAATTTTCATTTTCATTTCAGTCGTGCCCCATTTTCAATGTGGGCTCAGTCGTTAAGCGTCTGTGAATTTTGTGTGGGCCAACATTTCTCTCTGTCATTTCCTTGTAGATAAACGGCAGTAAGCACCATTTATAGAAAAAATCTAAATTATGTTAAAGACCTTAGTTTTTCCTATAAACCAATCCAAGACCATCATTATTTATTGTAGCAGAACACCTCAAGACAGTCTAGACAGTCTCCCTTGAAAGTAGTTTGAGAAGGTGAGTAGGCTCTTATAAGTAAGGGTGGAGATCTTCTGCTTCTGTTCTCAGTCCCTGACTTTGATGCCATCAGGGCCCTCCCTGCCTTGTTCTAAGCTAAGTGGACTATGAAACTTGGTTCCTTGGGGTGATCTCTTCCCACTCCCTCCTTTAGAGAAAAAAGTAACCCTCAAACCACACAGGGCGATCTCTTCCCACTCTGCTTTCAGAGAAAAAAGTAACCCTCAAACCTCACCAGCGGAAACTGGGAACACAAGTGGCTTGTGTCTTTCCCTGTAACAGGGCTGGATGCCCTGCTGTTTTATCCTAACTGCCCCACTAACAGCCGGGGTGACAGAATCATCCCCTACCCGCCGTGGCCTCCAGCCCTCCTCTGGATATTACAGTTCTTCAACAGCAAGGCCAGATTTAATCCATGTCTGCTCTCCAAGAATGAAGCCTCTAAGACTCCAGGTGGGCAGGCCGGCACTCCTACCTCCCACTCCTCGCGTAAGCATTACACATCTGTTCATCTGGATCCACTCAGTTCCCCTCCTTACCCATCTAGTCTTTGATGTTCTTTTTTCATCCGTGCCCAAAGGAAGCATCATCACTTTATTCAGGAGATAATCAAATATAATACAGGGCTGACACTGACAAATAGCTGCACAGAGAATTACATAAATCTGCTCCATTTCCCAGAAGAGACTCAGTCACTGTAAACAAGGAAGAAAAACCAGGACGGTGCCTAATCCACTGCAGGGTTTCAAGCAAGTGTCCCCACACTCCCGGAGTGAAAGTGGGCCTCAGGTGGAGGTGATCCTTTCAGCAGGAGGAGGGGGAGGCAGCGCCCATGCAGAAGTCCGTCGCCGGAACCCCACCAGGCAGCGCTCAGCGACAGGCCTTGTTAAACTCCTGGAGGGCCCAGCGCTTGTTCTCAGCTGCCTGCTTGAGTTCAGTGTACTCTTTTACCAGCCTGTCAAACTCCTCCCCAAGGACCTCATAGGTGCTCAGGACCTGTCGGGACTTCTCCATGTCCTGCTCTTGTAGGCGAATGGCCCCCTCCAAACGGTCCCTATGTGCCCGGGGAAGAGAAGATACAATGTAAGGATCTGGCTCCTCAGAAAGGAGACAAGAATGTGAACACATTAAAATGAGCGGGCTGGAGAGTGTGGGACCAGGCCCTTGGGAGTTCTCACCTAATGAGACGATGAACTTCCACCTTCTCAGCAGTATAAGTGTCAGACAAGATCTTTAGCTCCTCCATCCTGACAGAGGGGAAAAAAATGCTGAGGGTCCCTGATGGGAGCAGAGTTAGGAACAGGACATAGTACCTGCCCATGGTCAAGATGTGGGCTAAGCAGTGACAGGATAAGCAAGGTCACTCTGAATTCCTGAGTAACGTATCTCACAAGAGTGCACCTATTTCGGAAGGCTTTAAAATAAGACTCAAGGGGCACCTGGGTGGCTCAGTGGGTTGAGCATCCAACTCTTGATTTTGGCTCAGGGTCATGAGACCGGCCCCATGTTGCACTCAATGCGGAGTCTGCCTGTCCCTCTCCCTCTGCTCCTCCCCCCGACTCGCATGCTCTCTAAAATATTAAGTAAAATTAAAAAATTAAAAAATGAAATAAAATAAGACTCAAGAATGTTGAAAGGGGGCGTCTGGGTGGCACAGTCTGACTCTTGGTTTTGGCTCAGGTTGTGATCTCAGGGTTGTGGGATCGAACCCCGTGTCAGGCTCTGTGGTCAGCGCAGAGTCTGCTTGGGACTCTCTTTCTGCCCCTCCCCACAGTGCATGCTTGTGCTCTCAAAATAAATAAATCTTAAAAAGAAAAAGAAAAGAATGTTGAACACTTCTGGGTAATCCAAAGGCTAATAGTGCTGTGTGCCATTAACTGAAGACCCACAAGATGCTAGGCATGGCAGACAGGAAAGAGAGATAAGGGGGAGGGTGTGTGAGACCAAGTTCCCGAGACCCACAGGGGGCATATAGCTCACCTCAGCTTAAGGATCATGGCACTGCACTTGATCTCCAGGTACTGGGCATTGATGCGGTCCAGCTCAGACTGAGTCTTAAGCCGGTGCTCCTGAAGAAGCCTCTGCAGCAAGGCAAGGCAGCGCAGAAGTACCTGAGCCCCGGGGAGGCAGGAAGAGGGCAAAATCAGAAGTCAGTAGAAAAGAAGGTAGATCAAAACTCCTTGGCTTCCCCAAAAGTGCCCCTGGCACCAGGATAAAAGACACAAGAGGCTATCCCACTGCTCTGACAAACCTGGGAGTAAGTGGCACTCTTCTTCTCGAGCAGCACTGTCTGCTCCTTCTGCTGGCTCTTGGCACCCTGGCATTGCTGCTTCTCACCCACCAGGACCTCTGCCAGTTTCCACACCTTTGCTGCCTTCAAGGTTTCACTGTCGGAATCTGGGCAAAGAGACAGAGGACTAGGGGTGCCTGGGTGGCTCAGCCGGTTAAGCGTCTGCCTTTGGCTCAGGTCATGATCCCAGGGTCCTGGGATCGAGCCTCGCTTCGGGCTCCCTGCTCAGCGGGGAGCCTGCTTCTTCCACTCCCCCTGCTTATGTTCCCTCTCTCACTGTGTCTCTCTCTGTCAAATAAATAAATAAAATCTTAAAATAATAATAATAAAATAAAACAAAGAAGAGAGGACTGACAGGAAAACCCTAATTGCTACTGCCCTTCTAAGGCCATTTTTCAGTGTGCTATCCCACATCTAGCCCTACAAATTCTTCAGGTTTGCTTCTCGTGTCCTCTTAAAAAGACCCAGTTCTGGGGCGCCTGGGTGGCTCAGTCATTTAGCGGCTGCCTTCAGCTCAGGTCATGATCCCAGGGTCCTGGGATCGAGCCCCACATCGGGCTCCCTGCTCGGCGGGAAGCCTGCTTCTCCCTCTCC
>NW_027736905.1:0-309 GCF_054177405.1 Leptonychotes weddellii | reverse complement strand
TGCCTGAGTGTGGCAGACCTCCCAGGTATCAGAGCAGGGAAGCTGGCTGCAGAGACAGAGCCGAGAAGTGGGCTCTCAGCTCGGGGTTGCCATAAACTGTGATCCACTGCACAATCAGGCCACTGCTCTTCAAGCAGGGACCCAACAAGTGGCAGATCCAGGGAGATTTCTCTTCTTCCCCCAGGGAGGAGCAGCATGGGAGCCCACGGCAAGAATCTGCTGGGTTTGGAGACTCCAAACGGGGTCATGTGCCAGAGATAGAAATGCTCGGTCACAGGCCGGGGTGAGCACAGAGTGGGGATTAACATA
>NW_027736904.1:0-309 GCF_054177405.1 Leptonychotes weddellii | reverse complement strand
CATTATTAACAAAGCCCTTTCTGCTTCCCATGTGGTCTGCTGCCACTTTAATTTCCTGCACTATGTTTATACTGTTAGATCACTCAGCAGTGATACCATTTTGTCATTATTAATCTCATCTTTTCACCTAAGTTCTACATTTAATTATATACAATGCTCACCAAATATTTCTGTGGAAACTTCTTTTTTTTTTTTTTTTTAAGATTTTATTTATTTATTTGACAGAGAGAGACACATTGAGAGCTGGAGCACAAGCAGGGGGAGTGGGAGAGGGAGAAGCAGGCTTCCTGCGGAGCAGGGAGCCTGATG
>NW_027736903.1:0-309 GCF_054177405.1 Leptonychotes weddellii | reverse complement strand
AGCAATCATAAGGATACTAGCTGGGCTTGAGAAAAGTGAAGAAGACCCCAGGGAGTCTCTTACCACAGAGATAAAAGACCTCAAAACTAGTCAGGCTGAAATAAAAAAAAGCTATAACTGAGATGAAAAACTGACTGGATGTAATGATCACAAGGATGGAAGAAGCACAGGAACAAATAAGTGATATAGAAGATAAAATCATGGAAAATAGTGAAGCAGAAAAGAAGAGGGAAAGCAAAATATTGGATCATGAATGTAGACTTAGGGAACTCAGCGACTCCATAGGCATAATAACATTCGTATCATAGA
>NW_027736902.1:0-309 GCF_054177405.1 Leptonychotes weddellii | reverse complement strand
TCATTGCCCTATTCAGGTTGTAAGTTTCTTCCTGTTTCAGTCTTGGCAGCTTATAGGTTTCCAGGAAGGTATCCATTTCATTCAGGTTGCTAAGCTTATTGGCATATAGTTGTTGATAATAATTTCTAATAATTGTTTCTATTTCATTGGTGTTTGTCATCATCTCTCTCCTTTCATTCATAATTTTATTAATTTGGGTTCTTTCTCTTTTGTTTTGGGTAAGTCTGGCCAGAGGTTTATTGATCTTATTAATTCTTTCAAAGAACCAGCATCTAGATTTTTTGATCTGATCTACTGTGTTTCTTTTTT
>NW_027736901.1:0-309 GCF_054177405.1 Leptonychotes weddellii | reverse complement strand
TTTTTTTTTTAGATGCCATAAAGCCATCTACCATAGAGCTCATTTTGTCCTAAATTGGAGGCTGGGGGGATTGTGTTTCGTTTATTTACAAGTTCTTAGCTCACGCCTGACTACCTCACAAGACTCGAATTCCGCCTGCCATTACACATTCATCTGGTAATAATTTCTACTCAGTCTGCGAGGGCCACTCCACCTCCAGTACCCAGCACAATGGCGGGCGCCTTGTCCAAGGCCTGGCGCTAACGGTGGTCACCTTCTCCAGGGCAGCTCCTCGTCATCCAGGTCGCTCTCCGTCACCGACCCGTCTAT
>NW_027736900.1:0-309 GCF_054177405.1 Leptonychotes weddellii | reverse complement strand
CAAAGTGTCAAATTAGCAACCTAATTTTACACCTCAAGGAACTAGAAGAAGAACAAATGAAGCTCAAGGTTAGTAAAAGGAAATGAAGAACAAAGATAAAAGCAGAAAAGAAAATGAAATAGAGACTAAAAAGACAATAGAGAAGATTCTGATCTTTTTTAATAGTTCCTCTCTGTTCCTTTCTTCTTTTGCTCTTTTATTTTGTGGTTTTATGACATACTTTAATGGTGTACTTGTGTTCCTTTCTCTCTATCTTTTGTGTATTTACTATATATTTTGGTTTTGTGGTTACCATGAGGCTTACATGTA
>NW_027736899.1:0-309 GCF_054177405.1 Leptonychotes weddellii | reverse complement strand
ACTTTCTGAAGCTTCTCCTGGGTTCGCAGGGAGGGGCTCCCACCCTCACCACACCCTGCAGCCTCATGTCTGGTTTTTGCCTCTCCATGCTCAAAAAACTCCTGGCCACCTCAATCCTTCTCCCCCAAATCTTAGAGTCAAATCACACCCAATGTGTGCGCAGTGCTTTACAGTTTGCACCATCCATCCTCCCATTGCATGGCCCAGGAAAGTAGGTCCTTCAGGTGAAGATCCATCAGGGCAGAAATCTGGCTTCCCCACTTCCTAACTCTGTGACTCTGGGCAAGGCCTGTCCCTGTTCAACACCTC
>NW_027736898.1:0-309 GCF_054177405.1 Leptonychotes weddellii | reverse complement strand
TTGGGCTCCCGGCTCAGCAGGAAGCCTGCTTCTCCCTCTCCCACTCCCCCTGCTTGTGTTCCTGCTCTCGCTGTCTCTGTCTCTGTCAAATAAATAAATAAAATCTTTAAAAAAAAAAAAAGAAAAAGAAACTATGAGGGCCCTGGGGGAAGCCTCAGCCTTAAAAACAAAAGATGCTTTCTCTCTGAACAGCCCTTCCGTCTTCTAAGGCATTTTCTTGTCTCCTAGCTTATGTGAGCACCACAAAAGACAGACAGCTCAGTGGGATACAAATATCAACCTTCCACATTTGATGGAAAGATAAAGGTA
>NW_027736897.1:0-309 GCF_054177405.1 Leptonychotes weddellii | reverse complement strand
AGGCACCCCTACCTGTATGTTTAAACCATTAAGTGACTAAAAATTAAACCTGGGGAATCAGATGATTTGTCTAGTTAAGAAGAAAAGAATGGGAATTTTATATTTTTTCCTAAGAAACAACAAAACAGTGTATTGGGAAGTATTACATGAGAAGGGAAGTAATTCCCATAGAAACAGCAGGGGGCAAGATTTTGGAATGCAAATGGGTGCCCTGCATACTTTTCTCATCTGTGCTTTTCTAGAGCACTTTTTCTTCTTCCCAAAGGATTTTCTGTAAGTACTGATTGTTGCTTCTACCCTTAATCCTAT
>NW_027736896.1:0-309 GCF_054177405.1 Leptonychotes weddellii | reverse complement strand
AAGTCTCCCCTCATTTCCCTAGATTTCCCCTCTTACATTTTTTCATAGGGTCATTTGCCGTTTATTCCTCCATACTTTGCCTTAATTATGACAGGTGCATTTTTATATGCATTTGTGAATGTTAGACTGAATTCTCTCTCCCCTCGTGTGCGTGTGTCTTTCCCTAGTGCCTAGCACAGAGCCGAGCGTATGGTAGATATTCAGTGGATAACTATTGAATAAATGGATAGAAGAGTAGCTTGGTGAAGTAATAGAATTCATTTGGCTGTATAGAATGAGGGACAGATCTAACTTAATTTTCTTCTAAAT
>NW_027736895.1:0-4800 GCF_054177405.1 Leptonychotes weddellii | reverse complement strand
GAAGTCCCAAAAGTTCATTTTTGCTTTTGTTTCACTAGTCTTTGGAGATGTATCTTGAAAGAAGTTGCTGTGGCTGATGTCAAAGAGGTTACTGCCTATGTTCTTCTCTAGGATTTTGATGGATTCCTGTCTCACATTGGGAAACTCTTTATCTCTCCTTCTATTTTGAATGATAGCCTCACTGGATAAAGTATTCTTGGCTGCATATTTTCCCTATTCAGCATATTGAATATATCATGCCACTATCTTCTGGCCTGCCAAGTTTCTGTGGAGAAATCTCCTGCTAACCTAATTTGTCTTCCCTTGTAGTTTAGGGATTTCTTTTTCCTTGCTGCTTTCAGGATTCTTTCCTTATGTCTATTTTACAAATTTTACTACAATAAGTCTTGGTGTTGGCCTGCTTTTGTTGATTTTGATGGGAGTTCTCTGTGCTTCCTGGATTTGGATATCTATTTTCTTCCCCAAATTAGGGAAGTTTTCAGCTATAATTTTCTCAAATAAACCTTCTGCCCTTTTTTCCCTCCCTTCTTCTTCTGAGACTCCTATGTTACAAATGTTATTATGCTTACAGAGTGGCTGAGTTCCCTAATTGAATGTAAACCCCCTTTTCTGTTATTATATGTGTTATATTCAGGTGAAAGTTGATAATTAAGTTAAAATTGTTTATTGGGTTGTATACTCCAAATCAAAGACATAAAAGGTTTTATTTTTCTTAGGCTGTCAAATTGCCACATTTTTTATGAAGAACTGGAAATAAAAGAGTTCCTGACATTTCTAGAAGATACATGAAAATTTCATAAGTGTGCCATTGACTAAGATGTTTATAGTGCTGGTCCTTAAAAAATGTCTGATCTACGATTATGAAAGTAAATTGTATAAGCCAATCTATAGCTATAGTGTATCTAAGCTACACTGAAATGCTCAGCAAAGCACAGAAACATGTGCCTGCCTGTGTTCAATTCACTAGTAATTTCTATTGTCAAAAAGGAAAAAAAGTGGGTGGGGAAAAAAGGGAAAAAACCCTCCCCCCCCCGGAAGTGTCTCCTCTGTGTCTGCATAGGAAGGGGAAAACAGTTGTGAGGTGAAGTGGTGTGCGATCTGCTGGGCCAGCTGTGTCTGCTGCTCTGAGTCTCTCCTTTCTGCTAGTCCCATGGCTCAATCCCTCCACCACCACGCCCATGAAGGGCTACTTCCTGATCTGCCACACCTTGCCAGGGGGAGATGGTGTTCAAGGTCAGTGAAGATCATGACTGTGAACTACAACATGCATAAGGAGCCAGGTGAGGGCACCAGGAAATTTGTGTTTTTCAACATATCTAAGATCCAGTACAAAAAATCTTAGGTGTAGATCATGATGTTTAAGAACATGATGCTGTCCCTATTTCTGTGGTTGTATCTGCATTCCAGAGAGCAGGTCATCATGGATGTGGAGACCAAGTGTAATAAAGAGATCATGGAGCACATCCAACAAGGAAACCTTCCAGAAGAGGAATAGGAGAAAAAGCAGCTTTTTCACCCAGCCCACTTTGGCTCCCAAAAGTACTGGATGATGAAGTGCATCTGTGAGGTGAAAGGGCAGGTCCCTTGCCTGGGCCTGGTGCCATTACCCAAGGAGGTACAGGGAAATACAAAGCAATGCTGAAGCCAGCGCTGAGGACTAAGGCCTCAGGCCACACTCAAGGAAGCCCCAGATTTTATCCCTGGATGGACACTGAAAATGTCTTTGCTATAAGAGGGTCCCCTTCACACACATGTGTGAAAGGACATGGGAGGGCTGGCAGAGTATCTGCAGTTGGGCTACTAGTGGAATATCCTATCCATTAGGTCAATAAAATGCTTCCTGGATTCCAAAAAAAAAAAAACAAAAAACCAAAAAGGAAAACAATATGACATCATATTGGTTTTAGTATTTACTAAAAATCCTATTTATTTCTTTTTTTAATTTTTTTTAAAGATTTTATTTATTTATTTGACAGAGAGAGACACAGCGAGAGAGGGAACACAAGTAGGGGGAGTGGGAGAGGGAGAAGCAGGCTTCCCACTGAGCAGGGAGCTGGATGTGGGACTTGAACCCAGGACCCTGGGATCATGACCTGAGTCGAAGACAGACGCTTAACGACTGAGCCACCCAGGCTCCCCTAAAAATCCTATTTCTTTCTTATCCAATTTAAATACTTATGAGAAAAATCAAATCCATTGAAATGGATACTAAGGCTGCAAGGCATGTTGTTAAAAAAAAGCTGTTATTTCATCTACTTATATGAGTGAATCAGAATTTTCTTTTTTTAACCAAAACAAATACAGAGGTAAATTGGATGCTGAGGCATGAAAATAGCCTAATTGTTCCCACCAAATGTATTTATAATTAGTGTTATTATATACTAATATATTTGTATTTATATAAGTTTTTATTTTATAATTTATTTATATTTGTTTTATTTGTTATATATAACTATATATTTTATTTATAATAAATTTATTTATAAATTTTACATTTTATTTATATTTCTGTTATATACATATATATTTCCTTCTCTGATCACATCTCCTTCTACTTTTCCCCCTTATTATTTATTCAGGTCACATGGCCTTCAAGCTATTCATAAATTACATTAGCATTTCATAGATTCAGGACCTCTAAACTTACTGTTCCTTCTTCCTGGGATGCTTTTCTCCAGGAATTCTTGTTCCCTCAACTCTATTTCTCGATGTCAACTTTCTCAATATGACCTTGTTTGTCACTCAATTTAAAACTGCAATTAATTTTTCCCATGTTGAATGTAATTTCTTGAGGGCAGGGATTTTTGTTTTTTCCTGTGTTTTTTCCTGTGTTGGTCACTGTCTCATCTATAACACTACCTGGCACATAGTAAATACTCACAAAAGTATTGAACATGAATGATAATAATGCTTGACAATGAGAAACTGAATATACAATGACTAGACCATATATGAAAATAGAATTCTGACCTACAACCTCTGTAGACTCCACCCAGAAAGGTCAGGACTTGGTCAATGACTGCTAGTTTTCCTAATTTTGCCTCCACTTTCAATTTAGGACCAACCAAAGAAAGCCAAATGTGTTCCCCAAATCAATCACATAGGATGCTCTGCTTCTAGTAAGCATATATCCATTTTCCCTATACCAATAGCCTCTAATCACAGCATACTTGAAGCATTACTCTTTTTTTACTATGAAGTTTTTCCACTCCCTGTAAGCCTGTCAGCTTCTGCTGAACCTAAGGTATGGTGATTGACTCCCTTGGAGACATTTTATTCGCAAAGACAGTACCTTTTGAAAAGTATAGACTGTCCAATGTTAAGTTGAAAGCAAAGTCAAGGTGCTGAGGCACTGACTAGGCTCATTCAAATGCTAAGTGACTTTTCCCATTACATCAAATTTATAACATGTAAAGTATTTGCTTTAGTTCTTACTGAATTATGATATCACATGTATATTTGATGTTGCTAAAAGTTAATTATAGCTATAAAGTTGATATAGGCAAAAGCAGATCTTACCTTACCCAAAATACTCTAAAATCCTTGAGTGGCAGGATCTCTGATTATTGCATACCATGCACATAGTAGGTACACAGTAAACATCTACTTAATGAATAATTAAGAAATTAACACATTTTCTTTATATGAAAAGTACTCCAACATGAAGAATGAAAATACATTTGGTGAAATTTTTTTATATAGAAATGGGGAGCACTGGGTATTATACACAAACAATGAATCATGGAACACTACATCAAAAACTAATGATGTAATGTATGGTGATTAACATAACATAATAAAATTTTAAAAAGTCAAAAAAATGGGCTGATATCCATTGCAAACAATTACCATTACCAAGAAGGCTAGTAAACTTATTCTGATATCTAAAATTTGGCCCATTTAGGAAATACATGTCTGTAAGTAATTCTGCCCAGGTAAACAGAACTAAAACTATTCACAGCAAGTGCACTGTAAGGATTATCCATGTAAAATCTACTATTTTGTTAAGTGTTAAATAATTATGCTAGGCCTAAGATGGAGTCACTCATGCAAAGCTCCCTCTCCTCAGCCAAAACTTAACAGAGTTTCCTTTTCTCCTGAATGCTCTACTCTCCCAGAATTGTAACTTAGAATTGACCAATCAGAACCTGTCTGCTCAATTTAAATTACACAAACAGGCTCCAAGATTTCTTTGTGTACCAAAGAAGTGAAACTACCCTGTATTAGTCAATCAGATAAAATTTGCTCAGTAAAGCTTCCTTTATTCTCTGTATCTCTGTCTATAAAACACCTTCACTTTATACAGCTATTTGGAACTCCTTTCTATTTTCTAGATTGAATCCTACCTGATTCACGAATCACTGAATAAAGCTAATAAGATCTTAATAAAATGTTGGTAAACTTTTCACAATAATAAAGAACTTAATTCTTATGCCTTAGGTCAGAATTTTATTGTTTTTTTTTTAATCAAAGGTCATGCAAAACTGAAAGAGCAAGAAGTAGATTTTAACATAATATTTAAAATAAAATATCAAGATCAAAATGTGACAAAAAAACAGGAGTTTGGGTAAGAATAGGTAATGTTTTAGTCATGTTTTCATAAATGGAATCATCAGCAAAATCCATTTTTATTGTTTGAGAGGTAGGCATCTACAGTTCTGATTTTTAGTGATAAGAGAAAAAAGACTTAATAGCATACCCCTATCTGTGATAGACAGAAAATAACTTCTCTGATCTTGTTCTCAAATAAATGCAAGTTAAAAATAAACTCAGAGAATATCTGATGCGTTTTTTTTTTTT
>NW_027736894.1:0-309 GCF_054177405.1 Leptonychotes weddellii | reverse complement strand
ATGTGTGTGATGTGTGTGTGTGTGTGCATGTGTGTTCATTCAGCTAAGAGGGTTAGAAGACAAGGCAAAGAATGCCCTAGATACGCCTGGGTGGCTCAGTTGGTTAAGCAACTGCCTTCGGCTCAGGTCATGATCCTGGAGTCCCGGGATCGAGTCCCGCGTCGGGCTCCCTGCTCGGCAGGGAGTCTGCTTCTCCCTCCGACCCTCCCCCCTCTCATGTGCTCTCTCTCATTCTCTCTCTCTCAATAATAAATAAATAAAATCTTAAAAAAAAAAAAAGAATGCCCTAGATAGATGATGTGCCAGCAG
>NW_027736893.1:0-309 GCF_054177405.1 Leptonychotes weddellii | reverse complement strand
GTTATATTTTAGATCAATTAAGAAGAATGAAAAAGAAATATTTTATTTTGCCTTATTTATTCTTTCTCTAGCACTCTTCCTTTATTTATATCTAAGTTTCTTTCTTTCTTTTTCTTTCTTTCTTTCTTTCTTTCTTTCTTTCTTTCTTTCTTTCTTCCTTCTTTCTTTCTTTCTTTCTTTCTTTCTTTCTTTCTTTCTTCCTTCCTTCTTTCTTTCTTTCTTTCTTTTTTCTTTCTTCCTTTCTTTCTTTCTTTCTTCCTTCCTTCTTTCTTTCTTCTTTCTTTTCTTTCTTTCTTTCTTTCTTTCTTT
>NW_027736892.1:0-309 GCF_054177405.1 Leptonychotes weddellii | reverse complement strand
TAAGGAGGTGAAATGGCATATACCAAATGACACTTTTTATACACCTATACAAAAGACTTTATGAGATAAATGTACAAGGTAGTTAAAGTATAAGAACATGCACACCAGTCTTCACTAAAACTTACCTCTGGGAAGGACAGGAATGAATGCAGGGGGAATACTGCATTGAACTGAACCCAGAACTAGTTGAAGTTCTGGGCCTGAGATGAGATGTGATAGAATGGGGAAATAGATGTGAGAAGGTAGACGGATATGAGATGTGTTTAACAGATGAAGGTTGGCAGCACTTGGTGATAGTATCTGGTGGAT
>NW_027736891.1:0-309 GCF_054177405.1 Leptonychotes weddellii | reverse complement strand
CAAACAGGGTTCTAGAGGGGAGGGGGGTGGGAGGATGGGTTAGCCTGGTGATGGGTTCTGGGGAGGGCACGTTCTGCATGGAGCACTGGGTGTTATGCACAAACAGTGAATCATGGAACACTACATCAAAAACGAATGATGTAATGTATGGTGATTAACATCACAATAAAAAATTTAAAAAAGGAAAAAAAAAGAACTAAACTAAGGCCTTGGAATAGCTCGATAGTGAACTGGGTACAGGATGACATCATTGAAAGGTCTGGAACACGAGTTGAATTATGTGCATCCTAGAGCCAAAAAAGCTCCATA
>NW_027736890.1:0-309 GCF_054177405.1 Leptonychotes weddellii | reverse complement strand
ACTTTGGAGCCCCTCCCCCGACCTGTCTTCAGTGAAATGGAAATCAGGTGCAGGCTGCCCAGCTTCTCATCTGACCTCTCTCTAAATAAGCAGTAAGCAAACACAAACCTCAGAATGCTAATACGGCCTTTATTGAGTGAAAAGAGCTAATTTGGGCAATGATGTTTCCCTCAGATTTACAAAAGGGAATTGCAAATAACCAAAAAGCGTATTAGCGTTGATGGGAGATGATGCTAATCTTCAATTAGCATCCACGTTTTTATTCATTTATTTAGAAGAAGAGCCTTTTCGGCACAGTCGATGCGCACA
>NW_027736889.1:0-309 GCF_054177405.1 Leptonychotes weddellii | reverse complement strand
GAATTTTCCAGTTCTAGAATTTCTGTTTAGTTCCTTTTTAAGTTTTTATATCTCTGCTGAACTATCCTATATTTTATTAATTATAAGCATATTGTCTTCTACATTATTGCGCATAATTATAATCGTCTATTCCAGAATCCTGGTCATCAAAGGGTTGGTTTCCATGGAGTGTCTTTTATCTTAAAAGTGGATAACATTCGGGCGCCTGGGTGGCTCAGTTGGTTAAGCGACTGCCTTCGGCTCAGGTCATGATCCTGGAGTCCCGGGATCGAGTCCCGCATCGGGCTCCCTGCTCGGCAGGGAGTCTGC
>NW_027736888.1:0-309 GCF_054177405.1 Leptonychotes weddellii | reverse complement strand
GTTGTTTTGGATTCATTAGAGTCCTAGCCATGAACCATGGTATGGATAATTTGGTGGAGAAGCAATCACTGGTGGAAAATCGGGCCTTATCTGGGGCGCTTGGGTGGCTCAGTCGGTTGAGCGTTCAACTCTTGATTTTTGGCTCAGGTCATGATCTCAAGAGTCAGAAGATTTGAGCCCCCTGTCGGGCTCCACGCTCAGCGGGAGTCGGCTTGAGATTCTCTCCCTCTCCCTAAGCGCCCCCTCCACCCCACTCCTCTCAAGTAAGTAAATAAATCTTAAAAAAAAAAAGAAAAAGAGGGGTGCCTG
>NW_027736887.1:0-309 GCF_054177405.1 Leptonychotes weddellii | reverse complement strand
AAACACTCTTAATGATATTTTTATCAGTTTCAAGAGAAATGAGATCTTAATAGTTTGTTTCCATTCCATGAACATAATCTATTCATTTAAGTTTTCTTTAATTTCTCTCAATATTTATTATTTTTCTGCTAGTGATCTTGTATATCTTTTGTTAGATGATTCTAGATTTTGATGTTTGTAATGTATAATGATATAGTTTAAAATTTAATTTTCTGTTTTCTGTTGGTGTGAAAAATACATGTGATTCTTGAATGTTAACCACTTTGCTAAATTATTACTGATTCTAATTCTATACCTGCTATTATTTTA
>NW_027736886.1:0-309 GCF_054177405.1 Leptonychotes weddellii | reverse complement strand
GGCCCACGGGCCCAGGTGACCCGTATAGCCGAGGACCCAGGGCAGGTGGAGTGGATCTGGTTTTTGTTGTCTGTGTGAACCCCTTCTCAACCAGCTGGTAACACCCCTGAGGTCCCTGTTGACGTCTAATCAGCTGTGGCCCCAGGGAGTCGCTGCAGTCAGCAGGGAGGCGGCCATGTGCGTGGGGCCTGCCCCAGCCATCTCCCCCGCCTGCAGTCCCGGGCCCCCGATGGTGCGGCAGGACAGACGTGCGCCTCCCAGACCGGCCCCTCCCCACCTCTGAGCCCACGCCGGCCGGACCTTCGGGCC
>NW_027736885.1:0-309 GCF_054177405.1 Leptonychotes weddellii | reverse complement strand
GGGGCAGGCGAGTGTCTCTGCTCCGTGCGCTGCCGTCTGCCCTTTGTCCGGCTCCACTTTCCAGCCTGTCCATCCCTGTAGCTGGTGAGTGGCCCACCAGGCCCTGCCCGGGAAGCTGGGTTTGCTCTCTGACGGCGCTTTTGCCTGGTTTCTGTTGGGCCTTTGACTCCCTCGTGCCGTGGAGAGTCTTAACCTCACCGCTGCCCTCCGTGCCTGTAGACTTGTTGGAATGAGTACTTCTCTCTCTCCTTACAGGTGTTTTGAGGCCCGTGATCTCTGTTTCACAGTAATGCTGAAAGCTGTGATCAC
>NW_027736884.1:0-4800 GCF_054177405.1 Leptonychotes weddellii | reverse complement strand
TTTTTTTTTTAAAGATTTTATTTATTTATTTGACAGAGAGAGACACAGTGAGAGAGGGAACACAAGCAGGGGGAGTGGGAGAGGGAGAAGCAGGCTTCCCGCGGAGCAGGGAGCCCGATGCGGGGCTCGATCCCAGGACCCTGGGATCATGACCTGAGCCGAAGGCAGACGCTTAACGACTGAGCCACCCAGGCGCCCCTAGAATTGTTTCTAATGGCCAGCTTCTTTAGAGGGGGGAAAACATGAATATATTTAAAAATATTTAATGGAGGGATGCCTGGTGCTCGGTCCATTAAGTGTCTGCCTTTGGCTCATGTCACGATGCCAGGGTCCTGGACTGAGCCCTGCGTTGGGCTCCTTGCTCAGCGGGGAGCCTGCTTCTCCCTCTGCCTGCCGCTCTCCCTGATTGTGCTCTCTCATGCTCTCTCTCTCTCTCTGATAAATAAAATCTTTAAAAAATAAAAACATTTAATGGACTGGCAACTTTTACAGTATATATAGATGTAGTGAGTCAGTGTAGAGCTAACACCCAAGGTGACAGACAACAAATCAGATATTTTGAGGGAGAGGAAGGGAATTCACATCTACCGAACATCTCTTGGGCACTGGGCCTTGTGCGTCTGTGTTACTCGTGAAACCATGTGGCCATCCTACGAGGCAGGCACCATTGTCTCCCTCCATTTACAGGAGAGATGTTTTTTAAAAAAACCCATCTCACTGAAAGCCCCTCAGCAAGTAAGCAGTGGGGCCGGGGTGTGGACCCAAGTTTGTCTAATTCCAAAACTTGCTCTGCCAGCCAAAGGCAAAATAGAGCCCAGCTAAAAGGTGGAGGGGCGAACAATGAGTCCCTCCTCTATTTATAGACGGAGAACAAAACCAGACTGCATAAAAGGACAGAAGTGCCAAAAAGGGAAATAGTTTTTCCGGGTCCTTCACGAGGACATTCTTTGCTCCCAAAATGGAGACAGCACTTAAAAGTAAGTTTGCACATTCATCTGTGGCAACCAGGGGACTACGGCCAAGAAAGGACAAGGGATTCAGCAGCCTGGGGGGCGCCCGTGGCCTGCAAGAGGCCGCAGCAGGAAGAGGAGTGTGTCCAGACCTGATATTTAAAGGGATTTACGTTCATCTGTCGATGGACATCTGGGCTCCTTCTATATATGTGGAATTTAAGAAACAAAACAGATGAACATAGGGGAAGGGAGAGAAAAATAAAACAAGATGAAATCAGAAAGGGAGACAAACCATAAGAAACTCTTAACAATAGGGTTCCTGGGGTGGGGGGATGGGGTAACTGGGTGACGGGCATTAAGGAGGGCAAGTGATGTAATGATGAGCACTGAGTATTATATAAGACTGATGAATCACTGACTTCTACCTCTGAAACGAATAATATACTATATGGTTAATTAATTGAATTTAAATAAATTTAAAAAAAAATAAATAAAGGGTCTTACATCAAGTAACTGGTCGAGAAAGGGTGGTTTCAAGGGTAGACCTCCTCATTTGAGAAGTTTGGCAATAAATGTGACGCTGTCTGTATGTTTTTAAGTTACAGGGAAACCATGGCTAAAGAGGAAGGGTTAAAAGAATCAGATTTTAATGAAAACAAGTGCTTGCCTTATTACAGATAGAGAAGTACTAGAAAGAGCATGCCATTAACAAAAGATGTAAAAATCCAAATTCACCTGGCCAGCGAAAACCCTCAGCCAGGAGAACAGTGAATCTGAGCTCTGACCTGCTCTTTGTTGGTTTCTCTTCCTGACACTCTTTTCCCACTTTTCCTGTGAACAACAGGGCACACTCCTGCATGTAGGGTGCCACATAAATGCTCTGGCCCTTCATCCTACTTTCTTCCACTGGATGCAGTAGCTGATTGACCCAATGTGACTCAAGCCAAGCCAGCCGGTCTCCCTCTGGGGCATCAAAGCTCTGACTCCAGCCATACCTGCTCTCCATCCTGGACTCTCCCTTTTTGTAAGACAGCTAGAACTGGGCTTCTGTAACCATCAAAATAAAGCTCACTGACAAAATTCCTGTCAAAGCTTCAACCCATATGATGGGGTACACTGTGAATAGAAATGAAAGTTGGGACCTGCTGGAGCCACTGAAAATGAATATAATAATAATAATAATAATAATAATAATAATAATAATAAAAGACGTGGGCCCCTGTGCCCAAGGAGTTCAAAGTTACAGGAAGTTCTTTTGCTTTCCTGCTATAGATAGGAAGACTTTCAGAAGGGCAAGTTTAATAGTGACTGTGCAGTGGGAGGAGGGAATGACGGAAAGAGTCTTGGGTAGTTACAGTTTTTCTCCAAAAGACAAATGATAGTAACCAAGTTATTGGTTGGACTTGACGAATACACACAGAAGCCAGGAAGGTAGTGCACAGAGCTTTGAATGTTTCTCATGGAGACACACCAGCACACAGGGACACTCTCAGCGGGCTTTCAGAACTCCTGTCTCTCAGTCCCCTCTTTTCTGGGACTCCCTTGGCTTCCTGGCCTTTAGGACCCCTCTGCTCTCCTCCCAGGGCTCCCAGAAAGCCAATTCCGCAAACCATGGGCAGCTGGAGGCGGTCAAATCAGATTCCTCCAGGGAGGGGACTCCAGGCCCTTCAGCAAAATATGGAAGCCCCACAAATTGTTCTTGGATACTACCGTCTCTCTCTGAGCACTTCTTCCGTGAGCTACCACCATGGAGGTGTCTATCTTTTCTCCTTCTTACCAAAAACAGTCTTCCAAAAAAGAGGGGTGTGAGAAAGAAGAGAATTATGTAGCGCAGCGCAAAGTGAGGGACTCTGGGCCTTTTCCTACTCGGCAGAAACAATGCCAGCTCTCACACTTGGCACATCACTTAGAAACTACAAAGCCACACTATGAAGTGTGTACCGTTTTTTTAAATCCTACCATAAAAGATGTTTTTACATACATAATAAGCCTGCAGTAAGGAGAATTTTTAAATCGATGGCTTCCACTGGATTATAGAATTCTTTTCAAAATCAGAGACACCCCCCCCCCACCCGCGCACTGTCTCACACATGCTGCTGGTAAAGAAATCAGGGATACGACCGTCCCACTCCCCTTCCCCCATTTTGCGCAGACCCCTCACCCCTACCCCACCCCAATCCGGCAGCCATCGGTTTGTTCTCTGGCTGTCTAGGGGACCCAGCAATTGTAATTGCAGAGCGTGGACTCTGGAACCAGATCGGCTTCACCACCCATCAGCCGTGTGATTTAGCCTCTCTGAGTCTTAGTTCCCTCAGCTCGAAAAGAGGGGCGTCAAGTCCAACCAATAACTTGGTTACTATCATTTGTCCTGGGTTGGCTGTGAGGATTAAATGCGATTTATGTAATGCCTTAGAACGGTATCCAGCATGTGGTTACATGCTATGTACGTGTTAGCCACGTAAGTGGTCACAGATAGGAACAGAAATACATCTCAGTATCATTTTAATCAGCAAAATTTTAGAAAACATCTAATAATAGGTAATTGGTTAAAAACAATTATGATACATCCATAAGATAGAGAACTGTCTAACCATTTCAAAAATCATATTTAAAAGAATATTTATGAGTTGGAAGATGTTCATAACATATTGTTAGCCCGAAGAAAACATGGTCAGGTTTCAAACAGTTATGTACAATATGATACAAATACAAAATTAAAAAGTGAAGGAAATACTTTACAGTGTTATTGGCAGGTATCTCCAGGGTGATGGTTCAACCTTGCCTGCACACTGGACTCACCTCTGGAATTTAAACAAACCGTGGTGCTGGAGGACCACGTTCTTAGAAATTCTGATGTCAATGGCCTGGGATAGGGCCCCAACCTCAGGGGTTTTATTTTCTTCTGTGTGCTTGTTTCCTTCCCCCACTTTTTGCCCTGAAATTTTCTAAAATAAACATGTATCACTTTTATAACTAGAAATTAAAACCATAAATGCTGTTTACAAGACAGCCCAATCACTCCCATGAGAGTAGCTGACTATGCAGCTCGGCCAGGCCCCGGTTTCCCCGGGTTCTTTTCTCCCAGGCAGCGCTCCGAGAGGGAAGCTGCGGTTGGCAGGAGCCGGAGAGGATGAGTCACAGCCCTGGAGCACAGACTTGGTGGGGGACACTCAATGGGGAGCAAAGGCTCCAGGCCAGGACGCGGGACGCTGGCGGGACCAGGGTCCGGGAGCCAGAGGCCCCACGGCCGGCTCCTCTGGCCGAGCGGTTGTGCGCTGTGATACACGGCCTTCCGGCCGGGGGCCTTCCTCAGTGCGCATTGTCATACTGGCATCTCATTTAGGTATGTCAGCACCGCGCCTTCTCCTTTCCAGCCCGCGCCCTTGATACGGGGACAGGAGCCGAGCCCCAAGGAGAAAGGAAGCAGAGGAAGGTCTGCAGTGGCTAACAAATGTCACTGACAAAGAGTCCAGGGCTGTTGCTATTTTTCTCCCCGTGTGTCTGATGTGAAACGCACCTGTGTCTGATGATTGAGCTTTTTCATCCCGCATTTATTTTTTTCCCCTTCATTCAGCAAATCCTTATGGAATTCTGATTACGTGCCAAGCCCTGTGCCAAATACTTTTCATCATTTAATTCTTATCTAGAGCTTTAAACTAATGACTCGGGAACTGTTATTAGCTGGCCTTTTACAGATGAAGAATTTGAAGCTCAGGGAAGATCCTGGCCTAAAGTTCCCCAGAAAGTTGTTACTCTTCGCCATCATTATCATAGCTACCATGTACTGAGCACCTACTATGTCCAGGCACTATACTAAGAGCTTAATACCCATTTTTATTGTCAGCCC
>NW_027736883.1:0-309 GCF_054177405.1 Leptonychotes weddellii | reverse complement strand
GACCTGAGCCGAAGGCAGTCGCTTAACCAACTGAGCCACCCAGGCGCCCTGAAATACTATTCTCTTGAGTGTTCTGTAATCTTGGCCCCTGGGGCTTTATCTGTAGGAATGCTATGTGACTCAACTTTAGCCCCAAGGGTATTACAGGCTCAAGGTTATATATTTTATTTTCATCCCTGATCTGGGGTGTCAGGGATATTAGGAGCATCACTGACCAGCAGTTTCACTGGCTCGGGGCACCTTTTTCTGTTCCTTCACTGACTAGAGGCTTGTGGGCCATTTGGATGATATAAGTTCAACCCCAAATTC
>NW_027736882.1:0-309 GCF_054177405.1 Leptonychotes weddellii | reverse complement strand
ACGACCACGAGCAGGCCTTCACTGGAAGAGCCCTCCCTGCGGACGGGCCACCCGCCCCCGGAGCTCTCAGCGGGGCCGTCTTCCTGCCGGTGGAGGGTGGGGGCGGCGCTGGCGGCCGCTGAGCACCCCCCCGGGTGCTGGGCGCTGGGCGCTGGAGGCCGGCGCGGCCGCGCGGGTTCCCCGGACAACCGTGCAGTTCCCCGCACCGACGGCTCGCCCGGCAGCGCGCTTTCTCCGCGGCGGGCGCATTTCCCCCCCAGGACAGCTGCCTTCGGAATGGGAGTCGGTCCTCTCGGGCCCCGCCGCCGC
>NW_027736881.1:0-309 GCF_054177405.1 Leptonychotes weddellii | reverse complement strand
TCGTAGTAGAGCAGTCCTCCCCACCAGTCAGGGATTCCTTCTGGAATCCCTCTGGGCTGAGGATGACTCAGCAGTGTCCCCCAAGCAGACTCACTGAAAAGCTGCAGGGTTTCTTCAAAAGGCCAAACCCTAAGCTCTCCAGAATGGTGGCGCCTTCCTTAGGTAGAGACAGCTAGTTGCTGTCCAATACCCATTCTCTTAGTGACAGAACTCCGGTATCACGAGAGGTATCAATACACCCAGAGAAGAGACTACATTTCCCAGCTTTCTCTGCAGCTCCTTCCCACTGCCTGGAACTTAGATGGCTGG
>NW_027736880.1:0-309 GCF_054177405.1 Leptonychotes weddellii | reverse complement strand
ATGAGGCATCAAGCTTCAAGGAGTCACTCAAATAGATCCTTGAAAATCATCCTAAAACCAATGCCAACTCAACAGTTCCCAAGTGAGTCCCATCCTCATACCTCCTGAATCTGCAGATGCCACACCCCACTTTGAGAAACACCAAATGCAAGGGTTTGGAGCACCTGAAGCTTTTAGAGAGGCTTTTTTTTTTTTTTTTAAAGATTTTATTTATTTATTTGAGAGAGAGAATGAGATAGAGAGAGAGAGCATGAGACAGGGGAGGGTCAGAGGGAGAAGCAGACTCCCTGCCGAGCAGGGAGCCCGATG
>NW_027736879.1:0-309 GCF_054177405.1 Leptonychotes weddellii | reverse complement strand
GAGGCATTTTTACAATTACATAAAGTGAAGTGAAATTGTTTTGAACCTGCCAGATTGTAAGTTTCCTAAGGGCAGAATCTGTGCATGTAGGTTTCTTTTGAGCATTCTTTCTTTAGTACCAGTTTGAAATTGAGTGCAAGGGTGGTCAATAGGTGGCTTTCTGCAGTTCTCTGGCAGCTTTTTGCCTGTTTTCTTCCAAAGGACTCCAAACCCACTAGTTTCCACAGGTTTCTGCTTTTTAAATTTTTCTTCTATTCTTCTAGAAAATTAATTTTTAATATACTGTCATCAGAATTTTGTACACCACAA
>NW_027736878.1:0-309 GCF_054177405.1 Leptonychotes weddellii | reverse complement strand
GAAAAGCATAAGGAAACTTACTTGCCCACTTTTTTTTTTTTAAAGATTTTATTTATTTATTTGACAGAGAGAGACACAGCGAGAGAGGGAACACAAGCAGGGGGAGTGGGAGAGGGAGAAGCAGGGGGAGTGGAAGAGGGAGAAGCAGGGGGAGTGGGAGAGGGAGAAGCAGGGGGAGTGGGAGAGGGAGAAGCAGGCTCCCCGCAGAGCAGGGAGCCCGATGAGGGACGCGATCCCAGGACCGTGGGATCATGACCTGAGCTGAAGGCAGTCGCTTAACCAACTGAGCCACTCAGGCACCCCTTACTT
>NW_027736877.1:0-309 GCF_054177405.1 Leptonychotes weddellii | reverse complement strand
ACTAGGAGACATAGAAAATGAAGGTTAGGGGCAGCACTGTTCATAATAGAAAAAGAAAAAGAATGACTTGATCTACTACATAGCAAGGAAATTATCAAAGACACTCTCCCGCAAAGAATCATAGAATTATCCCTGATTCCTGAGAATACCCAATTTAGAGCAAAGCTCCACTTCCTAGGACCCTCCCCAATATCACCCAGTCAAAGCCCAAATCCTATAATTGATTCTTTCTAACACCCGAGTAAGTCTCTTACTGAGTAAGTTAAGTGTCTCTTACTGAGACACTGCACAGTTTCCCATGGTGTGTAC
>NW_027736876.1:0-309 GCF_054177405.1 Leptonychotes weddellii | reverse complement strand
ATGACCTGAGCCGAAGGCAGTCGCTTAACCAACTGAGCCACCCAGGCGCCCAAATTCCTAGAAGTTCTTGATGCTATTTTGCTGCAGTAACTGGAGAATGTCCATGCTGGTCATGTGAAAGGGTACCATAGATCATTTATAGCCATAAATATTTTATAAAACTCAAATAATTTACAAAACTCAGCCTTCTTGAGTCTTCTGCTTAGGCCCCTGGGAAAGTTGGGCAATCACAGAGGAGTCCTTTTGTCATTGGCATTTAGCAACTTCCTTCATTAAGGTTGTGGCACTTGTCCCACAGCTTTCTTTTCA
>NW_027736875.1:0-309 GCF_054177405.1 Leptonychotes weddellii | reverse complement strand
GACTCGATCCCAGGACCCTGGGATCATGACCTGAGCTGAAGGCAGTCGCTCAACCAACTGAGCCACCCAGGCGCCCAGCAAATAGGTTTTGAAATGGAAGTAACTTGCTACGATTTGTAAGGAAGATGGACGGGCCACATGTCTCCAAGGCTGTGTAACTGGTTCAAGACAGTGTTAGTGTGACCAACCCCTTGCAGAAGAATACAGATTGTTTAGGCAATGCAATTACGTAGCAGAAGACATCCTTCATTTTCTGCAAGACACATTACAGAGAGACTGTGTGACCAGCACATTAATTTTCAAATCTTA
>NW_027736874.1:0-309 GCF_054177405.1 Leptonychotes weddellii | reverse complement strand
ACCCTCCCCAATGTCTATCACCCAGCCACCCCATCCCCCCACACCCCAACTTTAATGGCTTTCTATTTGTTCCCTCAAAATTTTTTTATAATACTTGTAAATAAAACTTATAAATAAAAATCCTCACTTTCATTAGATGGGAATCAGCTCCTCTGAAATGTAAATTTTGGGTAATTTGTTTTGTTAAAGGAAAATAGTCTGTGTGTCTATGTAGCTAAGGAGACAAGGCCTCTCTGTCTCTCCCTCTCTCCCTCCTTCCTTCTTTCATTCTTTCTTTTTATCATATTGCTTTCTGGATGTGGGTGAAAA